>NC_060288.1:20660029-20679734 GCF_021613505.1 Equus quagga | reverse complement strand
TCATATTTTGTAAAAATGCTTTTTTAAACATTAGTGTATATATGCGTATATAGGTGTATGTGTGTATTCATTTTAAAACACTAAAAATACAGTATATTAAATTCTTTCTACACACTTAACAGCATTTATTGATCTGGATAGTAAATTTTTAAGCTATATGCTGAGCATGATGATCAAGGATGTAAGCCAAGTTGTAAATTATCCTTTTTCCATGAAAACCAAAACATATATATTCTCTCTCTGCCTCTAAGATGCTTATAACAACAGCTGTTATAATTGGAAAGCATAGAGCCTTTCATAACCTTTCCTTTTTTTTGGCATGACACGTTATAATAAAAGAGTCATATTTCAATTTAAGAGGCCACCTAAATAATAGCACTTTACAACAGGGACTCAATGCCAATTCCAGAACCTCCATCATATGTGCTGAAATTTGGATATTAAAAACTGACTTGCACTGATTTCAACAAAATGTTTTCCAAAGATGAAGCTTATCTAGAACATTTGAATTACAGCATCAACTGTATTAGAATAAACGTATAAATTATATAGCTCTACAGTCTCTTTAAAATCAGAAAATTGAGGTGTAAAGAAGATGTGACTTATCTGAAATGGCACATCTAAAATGTTTGCTCGGAACCTAACCTTGACTTTTACTCCAAATCCAGAGCATTTTCCACTCTACCATTCTGTGCATTAGATAATAAATGTTGATTCCAGTGCTTTTAGTGAGATAAGAATCCACATTCTCCACTCCAACCTTTATTGGTAAAAATTTCTTCCTGACTTAGTCACGTGTTCTGCATATAATTCCATTGAACTACAGAGAATATGAATTTTGCCTAGAAGTTAAAACCAACTGTTAGCGAGAGTGTTGGAATTCAGCACGCAGGACTGAAATATCTCACTAGGAAACCACACACCATGAGAAGTCCCCAAATTTCTTTCTCAAACACCAGGTCTCAGGCCTGTAGCATTTCCAAAAGGGAAAATGCTATGTCAAAATCTTTCTAGCCTTGGTGCAAGTAACTCCACAAGGAGTGGCACAGTCATTAATGATAAGTGAAGTAGTGAGAAGGTAAACTGTCCTTTTACAAACACTTGATTTTAATCTTTAAAAAAAATACACTCAATAGTTAAATTGCTGTCCAAGAGATATGTTCTTTAAGGGCTTTTCCTAATTCCATTTTATTATTTGGATTACTTGAGAAGAATATTATACACATACGATAGGAACTGCCTGGCGCAAGGTATTTTCAGAAAGCATTCTCTATGTGTATACAGATACGTGAAAAATCCATAGGTGTCTACACACAGAGAGATGATTTTTAGTATTATAGTAATCATTTTCATAACACGTTTTAGTTGCATTGTAGTTGGCTTATAGTTCCACTTTACCACAACAACCCTCAAAGATAAACTAAGAACATATTATTGTGCATTTTAGAGATGGAAGAATCTAAGTCTTAAAGGAAGAAACTAATTCAGGATACTATAGCTAGAAGACGGATGGCACGAGATTAGAATTCAATTGCTTTGACGTAAGCCAGTCCTATTTCTACTGTAGTGTTTTCCTTCTCGCAATAGCCAATGTTTACTCAGGTAATTATATTTTAAGTCAGAACAGTTTTTCTAGCTAGACTTAGAGACAAATACTAGACTTTGTTCTCTGTGTGAATTTTTGTTTTACTTGCTACTGCACTTGTATAATTATACATTTAGGAGAAATTAGCATATAAAAGACAAATTTAATGATATGAGAGAGTTGAATAATATGTATAAAATTAGTCTATAAGACTACTTTCCAAGTGATGGTTTATATTTTCCCTTCTTAAGTTTATCCAAACTCATTTTGCATTTGGTTCTCAATTTTTCAGAAAGAACAATTTAAAATAAAAAAAAAAAAAGACTATTGTATAAGCTAAGGCAGTTTTTTCCTCTCATTAATAATTTCAAATGTTCCTTGCATAAAGTTTTCTGTCTGGCCCAACAAAAATAAAGATGAAAGATTTTGCCTGGTGAAAAAGAGAAAGTGAAGAAATCAATCTAGAAATCTTGTATATATATACAATTTAACTTGAAATATTTTTAAATTGCAATTTATTTAATTTTGATGATCTAGGCCAACATTATTTATAGTGCTGTGTAAATTCTAAGGCATTTATGTAGTCAGTATATGTTGAAAGAAGAGTTAAGTCTGGAATTTTGCTTCATATTATTTCTAAGATATCAAACTTCAGGTATGTGGATGGTGGTGTGTAGATGCACATTTCATTCATAGCTAAGCTTAAAATAGTGCAACAGCATTGAGTAGTTTAAGACACAAAAATATGTCGGTACTCAGTTTAACAGAATCTCACTATGAATCTTCAAAAATCATAAAATTTTTAAAATGTAATTACATGTGAATCTAAAATTTTCCTTTTTTCTAATATTAATTCTATTTAGCTAAATCTTCTCTCTAAAGATATAAACTATATAACTTGTTTGGAAAAACATCAGAAACAAAGTACCTATAGGGGTTCATTTGATATAAATATTATTAGTGAAATTTTAGGTATCAAAAAGAAATACTTGCTGGACATGAGCATAAACTCTGGCCTATTTCCATTTTTATGTTATACACTTATACAAAAGAAGACCATTAGAAAGTATTTAAAATAAACATAATAATTCTGTTTCACAGTAATGATAGTATTCATACTAACCCGAATATCTGAACCATTTTTGCAAGTTGAACTGATGTAGATACCTCATTAACTAATGACTGTTCAAATTTATTCAGATAAAAATATAGCTCACATTTTCATTTGGGAAATTTGAAAACCAAATCTGAAAAATCTAGAGTACAATGCCTCATCAAATATTTTGATTGAAAGTAAATGTGTCTTCTGGGAAAATATTCCTATCTCCTAAATGTAGGGAAGACAAGATTATACACAGTGAATTTGGACCTGTTAACTGCAATGTTCCTTCAACTGCAAAATAGACAAACATTTATAAGGAAAAAAAATATGGGTGCTCAAGACGGTGGAGAAACTAAAATATCTAGCGTAAAAGATTCAGCTGAAGAAGGACCAATTGTGTTTGTAATACTCTTACTAGTGAGAAAGAGTAAAAATGTTTAAGACTTGTATCCTTTCTTTAAAACTCTCTAACTTTCCTATATGACAAATGATGCAAAAAATCTTAGAGCATGTCAGTCTCTTAAAAGTCAGTGAGTCCAACCTCGTCTGTAAGGCAGGAAGTCCCACTATCTACCAGACAATGATCTTTTCTTTCCTCATATTTGATAATGCTATAATTTTCTCCCTAAGCCTTTCATTCTTCATGCTCACCATCCTTGTTTCCCTCAGAGGTTTGGAGAGCTTAGTTACCACATTCCAGATAATCTCTATCTAATTTCCCAGAATGGCACACAAAACTAAACACAATATTTCACATATATTCACACCAGTGCAAAGTATTGCCACCCTAAATAAGAACATCATTTTTTGTTGGCGTGAAATCATAATTGAATTAATTTTTAACAGTTATCACAATGAATTTATCTTTTGTTAGCCTTCTGCACCATATTTTCTGCTGTAGTCAAATTTAAACAGAAATGCAAGATTTTCTATTTATTCTAATTCAAGTTCATCTTATTGGTATAATAAAAATTTTATAACCAGACTGTCTTTTTATCATCCAGATTGTACCATACAAGATCACAAAAACTGAGATTTTGCTCAGATTGATATTAATTCCATAGTCAACACTCTTAGTATTAATTAACCTGCATGATTATCTAACTCACACCTTTGATCACAAGGTTATTCATTAATTCATTCAACAAATATTTATTGTGGACCTACTCTGCCAAAAATGGTCATAGTTGTTTTCTCCAGCAATATAAAAAAAGACTAATCACTTGAGGAGTTTATATAAGATTAACAAATAAATGCCCCATCAATTACCACATACATTGTATCTATAGCATCTCATCTACCAGTTTGCTAATGCTACTAAAGGAAAAAGAAGTTAGTTCAGTAAGACATATTCTTACTCAATTCTTTCTTAACTTCCATAAAATTCTCTGTTCAACTACATCTTCTGGACTTCAAAAAAAAAATCAATATAGATTTCACCAGTGTATACTTTCTTAGTTTGAATATTCAGGCATTTTCTTGTCATCTCCCACTATATGGTAATCACCATTATCCTTCCTTGGTGGTACTGCTAAGCGAAAACCAGTTAGTTGTGAGCCAGCCCTGATGACTCAGTGGTTAAAGTTTGGTGCTCTCACCAATTCGGTGGCCCGGGTTCAGTTCCCAGTCATGGAACCACACCACTCATCTGTCAGTAGTTATGCTGTGGCAGTGGCTCCCATAGAAGAACTAGAAGGACACACAACTAGAATATACAGCTATGTACCAGGGCTTTGGGGAGGAAAAAAAAAAAGATGAAGATTGGCAACAGATGTTAGCTCAGGGAAATTCTCTCCCAAAAAAAAAAATTAATTGTGCAGATTGATTCTGCTAGGCCAGCATAAATTCAAGCTGCAACTTCCATTGAAAACTCAACATTAAAATTTTCTTATGTTTCTCTAGTCACCTTACTCTTTTGTTCCACAGTTGTTATTTCAAATGTTCTCTTTTCACCTCCTGTCTCTCTCAACTCCTGTTTTTTGGGGAACGTAGAAGGCATAAACTGAGAGCTCTTTGCAACCAAAGCTGTACAAAATTTCCTGAATGTCTTCCCTCCCAGAGGGCTTTGTTCTACTTTACTTTTTGTCTCTCCTATATTTTCAATACTCCTCTGTACATTAATTCTTCTCTAAAACAAGCTCAACTCTCTCCACTTTAATTTTTCTTTTCGGAAATAGCTACTACTCTACCTCTCTTCTTATCCTTACGGGAAACTTTTTGCTCTCTCTTCTGCAGCTCTGTGCAGTCTGACTTCTGCCCATTGATTCCATGAAGCTGCTGCGCTATGGCTGTTAATTACCTCCTTGCCATTAAATCCAGTAAACAAGTTTTATTCTCTTTTCTGCAAATAACTAATTTCTTCATCTAATAATATGATCTTTTTGAGCCATTCTCTTACCTTATTATTCAAGCCACCTTGGACTTTTGGTTTTTCTCCTAAAAAATCTGTCCCCATCTTTCTAGTCTGCCTTCTGGATGACATAGAAACCACAAACTCACTATGTTCAATACTGAATTCATTATATTAACTCTGCCCCTCCCACCTCCACACACACAGAATTATTCCACCTCTTATGTTCTATTCAGTGGAAGTATCACCATTCAATTAGAAATCTTGGAGCCTTTTTGACTCCTGTGTCATTCCCCATATCTAAACAAGCATTCGATTGTGTCAGATCTGCCTTAGTTTTTGAATTTTGATATTTAGCGGCTCTACGCAATCAAATCTTAGTTACATTTTTGCAATGACTTCTTTAATTAGCCTCCTTCCTTCCAATATTTGCCATCCTCCTTTCTCTACAATGATTCCAGGGCTTTTTGTAAAATGTAAATCTTATTTGATCACTTTCCTGCTAAGTTTTCCATGAATTTCCATTACAAGTAGAATAAGGTTCAAATTCCTTGACATGACTCATAAAGCAGAAACTGGAGGCAGAACTATTAGAATAGGTTCAGACAGGGACATGGTAAACTTAAGGTATTCCAAATTTTAAAGCAAACTTTCCTTTACTTGTCCTCATTCTAATACCCTTGGAGTGTCTGACCCTATTAACAAAACATTCTCAGGAAATGATCTCATATTAGTTGACTATACTATGGAGAGAATTTAAATCAATCTTATATGTTTTCCAAAGATGATTGTTTTTTAAGCCATCCCTACTGTCACTTGAAGGGAAGAATATTCTTTTGCAGAAGTCCTTCCAATGTTCACGAAATTACATTGCATTCCCTCTGTGTTGCTTTAGAAAAAGGAAGTGGAGAAACTTTGTACCATAAGTGACTAACTTGAACCATTACAGGTTGTAATTCCAATATCTGAAAGCTCTGTAAGTCATAAATATCTTAATAAATTTGTAACAAATTGTGGCAGCAAAACCTATTCTGATCTGATGTTAAGCTATTCTTGGTCTTTATTCCACCTATTGTGAATATGCAAACATTTCATTGCATAAATACTAATGTATTTGAGTGCAGGGTGTGGCCTCAGAGCCTGGGCTATTACTTAATAATGATATATA
This sequence comes from Equus quagga, assembly GCF_021613505.1. NCBI lineage: Eukaryota > Metazoa > Chordata > Mammalia > Perissodactyla > Equidae > Equus > Equus quagga. Next base: position 20,673,529 of record NC_060288.1, on the reverse strand, counting down.
GACAGTATTACCCTTCTAAAACGTGAAAACCTCGGAAATCTAAGACATTGATCTCAAGGGTGTCAGATAAAGAATTCTGAGCTTGTACTAACCTTAGTTAAGCAAACCAAAGTCTATCAAACTTCAGATTTACAAGATTTATTTCTACAAGAAGAAAGCAGATTTCCTTTCAATATGAAATTCATTGAAAGAAGGTGTTTAAAAGCAATTTTACTTCTAGAGAATAAGTTACTGCACACATTTTCAGGATACTTCTTACATACAGTTGGGCTGACTTTAGTGCCTTATGGGGTCTAACTTGCTTTCTGTTTGTCTTAGCTTGGCAATTGTGACTCAGACAATTAATGCCATATTCACTGTCTTAGTCAACAAAAACTATACAGATCCTAAACCAGTTTAAGATTGGCATTGCATATATAATCCGAGTGATTTCTGAACAATGATCTCTCATAGTTGCTGGATTACAAAGATCAACGATTTCATAGCGTAGACATTTCAGGCTCAATGAGGTAAATTGATACATGTGAGGGCTGATACACTCTTCTTGGCGCCCAGCTGGAAAAACAAAACCTTCTGAAAAGTTCACCACCTCCCCGTGTGTGTGGTCTTTCAGGCATCAACAGATTTGCCTTCACAGTTGCTGCGTTTCACTCACTACAGATACAATTGTATATCTTGGCCCAATTTGACCCAATACATAGTTTATTCTGCCCTGATGCTTACACAGCAATCAGAAGTTCTCTAGGTGATACCTCCTGCCTCTCTGCCACCACTGCCACCTTCAATCTCATTTTACTTTGGTTTTTATTCAAAGGTCTCTGAAACACAGTCATCAAGATGTCCTGGTGAGATTAGCAGCGGCTCTAGTTTAAATAAAATAATCCTTAGTAACCAAAGATCCTCAAGTGGTTTACAAATATTGATAAAAATTCATGTAGACATTCCTGAGAAGTTTTTAAAAAATCCTCCAATAAAGGTGTTTTTAGGTTTTCATGCTTTAGGGGTTTCTTTTAAATTTGAAAAAAAAAAAAAGATGAATGAGATTAAAGCATGCATAAAGCTGTGTTATGCTTCTTCTCTAAAAAGAGAAGTTTTCATAGCGAATGGTCTGAATTTCTTCTAAATGTAAACTAATAGTCTCTTAAAAAAATAACTGAATTGAATTATGCAATTGCCTAATTCCTTAAATTGCAAAAAATGAAGCATTTTCAACTTGATAGGAAAATAGACACACACACAAAAGTTGACCCTCACCTGCAGGATCAGGAGGTGATTTTTATGACATCTACATAGTTCCTTGCGCCCTGAAGACTTACTAATTATTTGTGACATATACCAATGAACGTTTGCTGTTATCATTGAAGCAATGTTCCTCGTGCTTCAGATTTTGTTTTGTATTTGTTTTGTTTTGTTTTACAAGAGAATTAAAATCCTAAAGAAAACTACACTGCTTAATTAATTGCCAGTTTCTTGTTTCATGAAATCATTTTTATAGCACTAAGAAATATAACACAAATTTCAGAAACTAAAAAGCTTCAAGTGACAGAATTTATAATTGGTGAAATCATCTCTTCTATTATTCACACTAAAAGCATTGGTTCAGACCCACTTTTTTTCTTATATATCCAATACTTTGCCCTTAAAACTTTTAAGAGACCTAAGCTCAAATAAACTTTTAAGTAAAATCTAGATAGTTTTGCCTGCTACAAATAAAGTGAACCTGCAGCAGATATTCAGTATATTTGTGAACTGCTCAAAAGGACATTGAATCAAATGTATTGAGACTCATTCATTTCCACATTTGGAATCAGTTCTGAGCCCACAATAGAATATTAAGTAATTTTAACACAAATGAGTAATTGTGAGAAGAAACATCACATCATCTTCTCAGCTGGAAGCAGACATCAAAATGCAAATTTAATCACATAAGGTAATCCTGTAAATATTGCTAGTTACAGAAATCATACCAATTAAGATCAATTAAACGTTCACCATAACTATATGTAAGAACCGAACCCACTGATAAAATAAAAATGATGTAGGGCATGTGTTTGGGTATTTTTGGAACAAGATTTCACTTTTCAGTAGTATGGATTTGAAGAAACATCAATCGAGGAAACTCTAATCAGTGGACTAAATGACACAATCAAATTCATACAAAATCTTCAGAGTGTTTGTTCATAATCAGGGAACATCACCCTCAAGTATTTCAGGAGCCATAATGTGAAGATAGTAGAATGGTTTGTAAAAAGGTTCAGAAGGTATTTAAATCACTTAGTTACAACAAGTAAATTCATATTCATTAAGTAAGAAGAGCTCAGGTTCGTGCTTCTCCTGTTGATTGGTTTAGCCACACAGAGATAAGTAGAAATAGCTTCTCTTCCAGGTGTCTTGCCCTTTTCTAACATGGTTGCTGTGATTATAATAAGTCAAGGAGCTAGCTTGTGACCATTTAAAAAAATTAAGCCTATATTTTGGTTGGCTGAATCACACTAGGAAGAAAATAGTTGAATAAACAGTTGAGTAAATTCTTTATTGTTTATGCATAAGAGATCAGAGAAGGAATAAGCATTAGTTACATATGTAGTCTTTCCTACAGATGAAGTTGAACACAAAAAATAGTACCAGAAGAAGATTGTCATAGAAACATCCTTGGTTATGAGGTTCAGAATGTGAATGTAGAACCTCGGTGTTTTGTCCTTGAAGACTTTGGAATTAAGAATGTGAGTTTGGGCCATAAGAGAAATGGTATTCACTAAGAGGCTTTGTAAAAAAAGAAAAAAAAATTATGAAGTAAAAGAACTATCCACTAAGCACTGAAGGCCAATTTCAGTGAAAGAGAGTTCCACAAACCTAAGTTATGGGGCCTCTAAAGAGAAATGGAGGATAAGAGGGTGGAGTTTCCCCATCAGAATTACCAGGGTTGCCTAATGTCTCTTGGTCACAACTGCTACATCTGTAAAATGGGAATAGCCACAAAGATGTTTAATTGTGTAGAGGTTTCCTTAAGAGATATCTCTAGGTCCCTTTCAATCTAGAGTATGTGACATAAGAAGGTTCTAGAATCTAGAACAAAATGACAGTTTGACATGAAGTGGATAACCAAGGGATCGTTTCTGATAAAAATGCAATTAAGGTTAGAAAGATTAGGAATTCAAAAGAGAGCATCTTCATTTAGTTAAACTAAAGGAGAGTTTATTTTTATTATCCTCTTAGAAGAGGTTGCATCCAAGATAAAAGTGAGGTTTATTAAAATCAATGCTGCTGAGAAGCCAACATGTGGCTATTGAAGTCTGAGTTGCAAACTCAAACTCAAAATTGAACCAAATACAAAATAAGATAAAATAAATATACCATTGCCTGATCCCGGTCACAGCAGACTCGATTTCCCAGCCTCTGTTGTGGTTAGCTTATGGACGTGTGATTGAATTCTGACTAATGGAATGTGGGTGGAATTGATGTGGTGCCCTCACAGGCCTGGCACTTCACGGCACCCAGAATGATCGATTCTACAGCTCTCTTCATCTTTCTTGTGGTGGCTGCAAGATATAAGGTAGTCACTTGGTCCCTATTAAACTCATGTGAGAAAGACTTATTTTTTATTGCTTTTAGATGTGGAAGCTTGTCTGTGGTGGCAGCTAGCATTGCATACTCTAGCAAAAACCCTTGAATATCCTTTAATAAACACTCAAAGTAACTAAAATGAGGAATAACAGCTGTTCATGATTAACTTCACCAATGCATTCTGTTGCACTTATTTAAAAAATGAACTCTTTTTCATGTTAATTGATAATTTCAATAATTCGATAATTATTTTAGCAAAATCATTATGTTATTATTATTAATAGCTAGCAATTATTGTGTTGTCTTTGTGCCAGACACTGTAGTAAACGCTTTACATATATCATACCACTTTATATTTAGAAAACCTCTGTGAAGTGATGTTATAATCCTGAAGGTCAAAAGGGTTAAGTAATTTCCTTAAGGCACTTGTGAATTCAGGTCCATCTGCCCCCAAAATTTATGCCTTTGTCTTTATACAATTAACATCTTCGTTTCTTCCTGCATATGGATTTTGTATAATAATATCATTTGCCTTTCACGCCCACTATCATCACTGTTTAACAAGTTTTATACATCCCACAAGGAATTTGGGAGAATCCTTTTGTTAAGGAGAGGCTGAAGTTGGCAACTCAGTGATACAGCATCAAGGCGATGGCCCTCTCACCTGCTCTGACTTTGGAAATGCAATTTCTTAGCAACTGTGGTCACTCTGTTTCCCCTTTTCTTATTTGGAAGATGCTTCTGATGACTCATTTCTTCAGAAATAAGATTGTTGCATTCGCTCCAGTTCTTGCTGATTTCAAGTTTCTGTTTCTAATTCATCAACCCCGTATTCTTATCCCGTATATCGTACCAGGGCCTTTCATTCTGTCCCCTCCACCTGTCCATCTAGACTTGTTCCTTCTGCTCCTGAACCCCTGATCTCCTATAATTTTAGTGACAGTGTCTGTAAGCTTTGCTGACAAACTTTCCGGAATCTGAATTACTGACCTAGGCACCTTGGCCAATTGCTGATTTTGTGAATGTCCGCTACTTGTGTCACCACTTGAGTAGACACTGAATCTTGGAATTAGAAAATTTATGTTAATGAATCTGAGCCCATAACTGTCTTTCCCACTCATTAATTAATGTCTCTGCTTAGCACATTTTTATAGCTTTAGCCTCATGTCCCACATCTTTAACTAAACCACAGTAATCACCTAAATCTGCAGTTCTCCTTAAAATACCATGCTGTATTTTCTAATCAAATCTGTTCTGCAGATAAATATTCCGAAGAACAAAGCAGATTTAAAGTTTTGAATATCATTTTTCATTATTCTAAATTTAAATAATAGTTAGACCTGCCCATTAAGCTTTTGATACAAAAAATAAAAATGGCATCTAGTGGCCTCAAGTCATATAGATGCCTTGAAATAAAAGTACTGATCAGAAGGTTAAACCCTAGCTAATAAATAATTTGATTCATTGAGGAAGCAATCTGTGGCAATTAGTTCGTCTCAGCTTACATGACTACCTGACCGAACCCATGGATTAAAATAATAGAATGGGGGGCTGGCCCGGTGGTGCAGCGGTTAAGTTCACACGTTCCTCTTCTCAGCAGCCCAGGGTTCGCGGGTTCCGATCCCGGGTACGGACATGGCACTGCTTGGAACGCCATGCTGTGTTAGGCGTCCCACATATAAAGTAGAGGAAGATGGGCACGGATGTTATCTCAGGGCCAGGCTTCCTCAGCAAAAAAGAGGAGGACTGGCAGTAGTTAGCTCAGGGCTAATCTTCCTCAAAAAAATAAAAGAAAAGAACGATTTGAAAATGGAAATATTATTTGAGAGGAGGTATTTAAAATGTGTGAGATACACTTGCTGATGCTCAGTAGCATCTCCACCCTCTGAGCTCTCCCCTTGTATCCAACAGAGAACAGGCTTTGGGGTCGTACTTTTCAAACTCTGTTGCCAACAGGGCTGCCATTGGAATACAGCAATGTGAGTTAATATATGTGATCTGAAAGACAAAAGAGAAGAGAAGGTCACTACTTTTGGTGGAGTCCGCAGGTTCATGAGTGGGCTTCAGCGGATGGCAGATATGGGGTCTCATCCATGACTTTCAATTACCCACTTTAGTGCTGCAGTTCTATGCGTTTGGAAAGTTCTAAAACAGTCTTTGTAACTTTTGTTCTATGCATCTCCAACAGTTTTGTAAATTTCTATTAGCCCGTATTAAAATTTTTTACTTTTTTCTTTTTACTGAACTCTGGCTGACACATTTATTAGCGTATTATCTTGAGTAACCTGTTGTATAATTTGACTGGAAACTTTAAGCCTGCTCCCAAAAGAATGGCTCTGTTAAGTTTTATGTGAGTGGGGACACTTGGAAAAGGCAGAGTAGGGGCTTCACAGTAGCTACAGAATAAACAAAGGAGACAAGTGAAAGAGAGAGAGTCAAGGAGGAATACATAAGTACTTAAAAAGGTGAGAGAGGGGCTGGCCCTATCACCTAGTGTTTAAGGCTTTCTGCTTTGGTGGCTCGGTGTTCGGTTCCTGGGCATGCACCTACACCACTCATTGGCGACTATGCTATGTTGGCAACCCAGATACAAAGTAGAGGAAGATTGGCACAGATATTAGCCTAAGGTGAATCTTCCTCAGCGAAAAAAAAGAAAATAGTTGAGAGAGACACTAAAGATGATGCTTATATACTAACACTCTAGGTTTGGGTCTGATGGAAAAAAAAAAAAAACGTGCAGTCTAAGATCCAATATCTCTGTACATTACTGAGAGAAACTTCTAAAACTTCCTGAATAGGTTGGAAGACTCAGTAGTATAAACATGTCAGTGCTCTCCTAATTATTCTGTATATTCAATTAATTTCAAGTCAAAATTAAAACTTTGTGGAAATGAAAAAGATGATGCAAGAATTATGTGAAGTAAAGGGTTAAGAAGAGCTGAAAAAAACTTTAAAAAGATCAAAATTTGGAGAAATTATATTACTATATCAACTCAAAAGCTACAGTGTTGTATTAGTGAAAGACCAGACAAATAGAATAATGGAAAAAAAAATAAGAAACAGACCTATATATATATATATATATGGTCATCTGATTGATGACAAATGTACCATCATAACGCAAAGAGGATATATGATCTTAAAACAGCAGCAATGAATCACTGGATATTCCCACAGTGGGAAAATGAACCTGAACTCCTACTTCACACATACTCAACAATCAGTTCTAGATGGACTGTAATCTAAAAGTCAAAATAATAAAACTTCTGGAAGATAACATAGAAGAATACTTTTATGACCTTGGAATAGAAAAATTTTATAAACATCTCACAAAGCACATGTACATAAAAGACAAGATTAAAAAATTAGACTTTCTTAAAATTAGGAACATCTTTTTGTTACAAGGTATCATTAAGAGCATGAAAAGCAAGCCACAGAGTAGAAAAGATATTTTTAGCCCATATTTCTGACAAATGACCCAATCCATGATATATAAAGAACTCATAAATTGATTTAAAAGGTAGACAATATGATTGAAAACTGAAAAAAAAAAAAAAAGACTTAAATGGGAGCCTCACTAAAGAATATTCCCTAAAGGCCAATAAAAATAGGAAAAGCTGCACAACAGTATCAGTAGTCAGGGATATGTAATTTAAATCCAAAGCTGAGATATGACTAGCCACAATCAGAATGGGGAAAAGTCAACCTAGTAACACTAAGAAGTATTGGCAGGTATTTGGACTAATAGGGACTTTCATCCACTGCTGGTAGGGGCTTATATTCTTAAAACCACTTTGACACTTTGGAAATTGTCAATATGTACCCAAACTAAACATATGCATATGCATAGACCTTGATTCAAAAGGGTTTTCTCCTATGCATATATTCCACAGGAATGCATACAAATGTGCACCAAAAGACGCATACAAGAATGTTAGTTGCAGTATTATTATAATAGTTTCAAACTAGAAATAAATATCATTAATTATAGAATGGACAAATACAGGTGATATATTCATATAATGAAATATCACAGAGCAATAAAAAAGGACAAGTTGGTTCGTTATTGTTTTCTCCTTTCTATGGATTTTATTAACAATCCCAGTATACTTGGGCTCTTAGATTTTCCAGTCTGATTTACTCTAGCCAAATAGCTTCCAGTCACGGTTACCTGACACTGTTTTGCTACTTAGAAACAATTCCAAATTTGAATTGATGAGAAAATTTGTGTTGGAAATTAAAAAAAAAAAAAAAACAATTAGCATTTGGGATTAGTGTAAAAATACATAGAGTTTCCTTTTCAAAATTTAATAGCACATTTTGGATATGCTGATTAATGCTGGCAACCATTCCTTTACGATGAAACTTCTAACTCAATAACGTTTTAATTAAAATTTACCATACTATTTGTTCATCAATGGCAGTAGTTATCCTGTTAGTGTTACCTTACAAGAGACTCATTTATTCTTTTTCCACATATTCACAAACGTTTATTTAATGCCTACATTTTTCCACTTCAGTTTATAACTCAACAGAACAAGCAGGATGATCCTGGTGAAATGTAATGTGAATCATACCACTTCTGTGTTCAAAACCCTTCTAAGTTTTCTCATCTTACTCCGAGTAAGAGTCTAAGTCGTTATATTGTTCTTCGTGGCCCTCCTCATTCTGACCTTGCCGCCTCTCTGACTACCTCCTATTGCTCTCTCCTTAATTAACTTCACGCCAGCTAAACCAGACTTCTTTTTTCCCCTTAAACACAGACAGCAAGTCTTAGCATCTGCTATTTCCTCTACTTGGTGAGTACTTTCCCACCATCTTTCAGGTCTTGGCACAAATAATACCTTGTCAAGAAAAGCCTTTCTCTGATCACACTATTTAAATTTTCAGACTAACTCCTGACACTCGCTAGCCCTATTCTCTGCTTTATTTTTCTCTGTTGTGTATATTATTGCTCAACAGTGTACATGTAATTCTGTTTATTACTTTATTATTTATTTATTTGTTTGCTGTCTACCACTCTCAACTGGAATGGGAGTTTTTGGTGGAGAAGGGATTTTTCTTTTTCGCTCCATGTTGTATTCCTAGTGTTTTGAAGCATGTCTGGAAAACAGTAGGTTGTGATATTTGTTGAATGAATGACTGGGGATAAAACTTAAACAGCAAAGAGAGCAATGCTTGGACACACACACGGGGGAATAACCATAGTCATGACGTCTAAGACAAGAGGAGGGGATGAGAAGAAGCAAGGAGAGACTAGCTTCTGATACCAGCATTCTTTTATTAAATAAAAGGAAACGCAGAAGATACAACTTAAAATGTATGTAGGTCTGTCGATTTGGAGTGGAAAGATGAGGGAATATTTTTCTGCTGCCATTTTTTCAGGGAAGAACATGGCAAGATTATTCAGCTGAGAGGAAATATTTGTAAAGTTTTAGAAATCGTAGACTTGCTATTTTAAAATCAAGAGGTACATAATAAGAAACGGGAGAAATTAAAATCAGGGGAAAAAGTTACTTTCAAGTGATGAGGTGAAATCTTATAATGACAGGATGAAAGAGAGAAAAGTATTTCAGATTGCGCTGAGGCAAATTGAGAACCACATTGCGGAGAAATTTGTCTTGGGCTACCACAGTAGAAGTCACAGAAAGAAAATACGACTTTTCTAGAATTGGATTATATAGAAAGAACTTATTAATTTTGCAACTCATTTTAGTGGTTGGTATGTTATATATTTCCTGAAAAGTCTTGGGGCAACTTATGCACATTGATATATGGAAAACAGAATAATTAGGAAAACAGAAAAAGGAAAAGAACAGAGAAATTACTGTTGCCAGGAAGTCGACATTGAGTTGAGGACTTCAGGTACTGACATCAGCTCTCATTTTCCTGGAACCTACAACACAAAGAAAAACGAGTTGAGTTAGAAGAAGGAGAAGGAGGAGGCAGGGGACATGTAAATTCATTTCAAGAAACAAACATTTTGTACTGCCATGGAATTCAAAGAGGAATTTATTGTAAAGAAGGGACTTATATTTGAGGTATCAGGAAAAAATAAACAATCTTGACAAATTGTGGACTTCAAAATAAATGAATCAAATGAACATTTTTTATAGCCACTTTCAGTAATATTTGTGTTTTGGATATTATTCCAAATCTGAATTCAGAGAAGGCATTATTTATTTATTTATTTTTCCTGAGGAAGATTAGCCCTGAGCTAACATCTATGCCAATCTTCCTCTACTTTACATGTGGGTCACTGCCATAACGTGGCTGATGAGTGATGTAGGTCCACGCCCTGGATCTGAACCCATGAACCTGGGCCACTGAAGCAGAGCACACAGAACTTGACCACTATGCCACAGGGTCAGCCCCAGGCATTATTTTTTGAGCACCTGAGATAATACGGTCAAGTATGTTGGTTCATGATGTCTTAACACAAGAATAGACCTCAGGGAATCTAAAGAAAAGGTTAATTAAAATGTTGATTTGACAGATTCTCAAATATCATATGTTTCAAATGGCCTTTGGCAGAATTTCTCATTAGGTTGTGAAAATTTAGGCTCTAGAGTTGTGGAATTGCCTGGATCAGTCCACTTCTTCCTAAATGTAGTCAAAAGCAGGTCAAAACTTATCCTCGGAAGGAAATGTAAAAACATGGTCAAACAATTAAGGCAAGAATTTGCTCGAAATTGTGGAGAACATTGCCATTTACTATGAAAGTGACAGATTTTTTTAATCTAAAATGTTTTTAAATTTAATGAAAAAACCACATAGCTTCTGTAGGACATTTTTTCTAAAAGATAGATTTTCCTTTAGTGTCAACTGTGAATTAAATTAAAATAGTGGCTATTTAACCAATACTTCCCATATATCAAAATCTTTCTGTATAAAATTTCATTCTATCATCACAGTCACATAAGGCTGGCACACCTTTACCATTTACACTTTACAGTTGGGGAAACTGAGGAAAATAGTTTAACTAAACTTCCATAGTTAATGGAAAAGCCAGATTTGGAACATAGGCCTGATTTTAACACTATAGTATGGCCTCGATTTGTTGAATAGAAAATACTTTGAATAGAATGACTTAGTATTATACATATTGCTGTGGGAGCACATTTAGAAAATGCAATGATTTTATTTTAGTATAATTGCTAATAAATTGTTTTTGACAGTAATTACTCAAGTGTTTCAGCATTTTCTTCATTCTGTTTTCATTTAGAAATAATAAAACAATGTTAATAGCACAGAAAAAATCTTTTTGTTTTGTTTAGTCTATCTGGGAACATGCATTCAATTAATAGCTGTCTTAAGTTGTTTAAAATGTACATTTTGAAAGGCTAGGCTAGAATATAGCCCTTTTAGGTGTAATATGTCACTTAAGGTAAAATCTTTTAAAACTTGAGTCAACCTGGATTTTAAGTAGACCAGGTTTGAGGAAGTATTAATATCATAGGATGTGGATCTAGAATCTAAATTTCTATCTGTAGATAATTAATAATGAGAAATGAGTGTTGCGAGAATTCTTCTTTTGATCTGATGAGAGAATCGTCTTATATGAGTATTTATCTTGAAAATTAGATCGCATTTTAACTTCTGAAAGAAACTATTCTTGGGGACTATTGAGTCAATTAGAGTAAGGAATCTCTCCACTTCACAAAGATCAAGCATACCTTTCATGATTGACTCAAAAGTGATCCAACTTCCAGTGAGCTACAGAAATTCACTTATAAGAGATCAGATATTCGTGAAGAATAAAATCACTAGATCTTATTAAAATAACCCAAGATCTTAAAGTTCAGAGACATCTTTTTAGGGTTGCATTTTTGAGTGAAATATTTTCTCTATTCTTCAATGGAATATCAATTGCAATAGGATTCCTCTTTCAAAAGTAATATTCTAACCAAAATAAAAATCTTTCCTGGCTAAACACAAATTCCCCCACTGAGATTTATTATAATCAGCATCATGATTTTGGTTTTGTTTTTAAATTCAGTGAGCATCATGTGATTTTTATTAAGCCTTCAGCCTTCAAGTCTGCGGTCTTCAAGAGAATTTCATTTTAGGTGTTGTATCAATAACCTTCTCCAGGAATTCAGCTTCAAAGCAATATTCATCTTATCAAGTCATAGAATGTCAGGTCTTCTGGGAATAGTCAAGGCTGCTTTCACATTGTCTAAAATCTGTTGATAGGAAGTTAAAGTAAAAATTTTTTCCAGAAGAGAAAATGAAGAGTATTGTGCATTCTTTTGTCCACAAGAGGTTAATATTGAAACTAGTCAATATTTTCTCCATGTAGAAAAATGTTTTCCTTATAACTCAATGATTATAGTTAGATATATTATGCATAAAACATTTAGAAATAATAATTCTGAAGATCAGAATGAAATTAGTATTGTTGGTGAGATTTTTTTAAATGAAATATTTCAAAAAGAAAGCAGAAAGAATGGGATACATGCATCAAGAAATTTTAACAAATGTGAACATTTACATATTTGCTTCAGTTATTTTTTAATAAAGAGCTCAGATACAATTCAAACCCTCTTTTCGTTTTTCCCTGCTCACCTTTCTCCCCTTTCTCACATTTTAAAAACTCTCTTTCAAATTATTCTAATCATATGTCTTCCTATGTAGCACTCCAGGGGCTTGAATTTTTAAATTTTGATCATAAATTCAACTGAGTATTTTTATTTTGTGGCAGTTATGTGAGCTGAGATGGTCAAAGTATTGTACATGACTCTGAATTTTTGCCTTTACTGGAGGCACTGGGGGATCTACAAGAGTGAGATTCCTTGATTCATTTTGGGTCACTTCTTAATTTCTTTGATATTTTCCCCCATCATATCCTCGGAGAGTGGACAAAATTCTTGTTGCTTTCCAAAACTATTGTACAAATTTTTTTCTCCTTCAATCTTTATGCACTGGGATGTGGTTTAAGAACGAATCTCTAGGATTTCTGAAATGGCAGCACGAGGAGCTTCACAGAACTGTTCTGCAGGAAAACAGCCACAACAGGTGAAAACGCTCATCCCCAAATCGCAATGATGGAAGAGCCACTCTGGGAAGATGTGGCCAAGAAGTGAGGCTCCCTCTCGCTTTAGCTCTCAGTGTATGGTTTTGGTATCTCCCTTGGAAGGACACGCCACCAGCATTTCTATTCCCCCTCCGCCAGTCCTGCTCTATGTTACAGAGGTTTAAATTCCCAGTAAGTACAGCCAAAATAGCAGTTTTTTCCCTTCCTCCTCCTAGTGCCCACTCATAGGATGGAGAGTCTATCCAGGATTGGCAGGCCAACGATTCTAGGGACCCAATTGCTCCAGCTCCAGATCCTTTATAGGGTAGAATTTCAGTGTTAGGAGAGGCAAGCTTAAGAGACCAGAGGCTGCTGCCCCCACTCAAAATACAGGAATGTCACTCTAAGAGAAGCAGGTCACTATCCTGGCTCCAGTTCCAGATCAGTGACTCAGAAATTTTGCCCAGGGGAAGAGACAGCCTCTAAGAACAGAGAGCTCTGAAGTTCTCCTTTAAGAAACTGACTTTATTTGGAACAGAGTGATGCGAGGTCGGTGAGCCGAGGAGTCAAAAGAAAGATTTCTTAGACTCTTAAGATCTGGCAGTAGTGCTCTTTTATTTAGAGAATAGAATAGCATGGGGACAGGACCCATGGGCAGGCAGAGCTACTGCTGCCCCAAGTTGAGGGTTAGAGCTAAATTTAAGGCATAGATATGTGAGTTATCTCTTTACAAGACAAAGGAAAGAATATGTAAAAAAGTTACAATGGTATCAGTGCCTGTAGGGTCCGGCCATTTGGTGGTCCCACAACTTTTAGATAAGAATCAAACCGGATTGAGTAAATGGCAGAAGTCACTGCTTAAATATTATCCTCAGCTAAAGACAAAGGAGGATTTGCCGGGCTGGGGGGGGGGGGGGGGG
>NC_060288.1:20510125-20659929 GCF_021613505.1 Equus quagga | reverse complement strand
GAGGTTGCCAGACAGCAAGCAACTTAAGTTCTTGCCTCTGGCATTGATTAAGAGTTTCTAGAGATAAGGCCATCCCCCTTCTTCCTGGCACAGAGAGGGAGGCATCTTCACAGATAGAGGTTTCCCTTAGAAATGTAAATGTTTCCCAACAAAGGGACAAGCAAATTCCACTCCCTGGAGCCTGCTTCTCATCTGTAGTTTTAAAATTAACCAGCCTAAAAATCCTCATCAAGAGTAGGGTTAATTCAAGTCTAAGGATGCTGGAGAAAACAGTGGAGATTTTAGCAGTAAGCAATTAAGAGAAGGCTGGTAGCTCCGTGCAAGCAATAAGCTAAATTTCAAGCCAGCTAGTTTACTGGGGAGTAACATGAAAAAAAACTTCTAAAAAGAATCCTTCTAGGGTCAAAACAAACCTGAAAAGTTGACCTCAAAAAGTATCCCATAAAAGAGGCCCAAATTCATTTGAATCAGATTGTGGAACAATTTATGCATGGAGGCATTGTTGAAAACAACAGAGCAATCAGCCAGAAATTAGTGGAGCCTAAGAGGTGGGTGTGATACCAACAGAGGCAGGGAGCTAAACAGAGAGATCAGGGAAAGAGACAGTCAAAAAGAGTCCTGCTAATGCCAGTGCAATCCTGGGGCGACTGTGCACACACCCAAGGCTGTGGACCCTGGGGATATACATCAGAGAGTTCACACTGCTGGTGAAATAGACTTCACTAAAATAGTTTAGCCAATATGCTAAACAAATAAACAAGCAAACAGCAGCAGCAAAAAGCTCAGTGGTGGGGATCAGTATAGAGAACCACTGCAATATATTATCTAAAATGTCCACTTTTCAACAACAACAAAAATAGGAGAAATACAAAGAAACTGAAAAGTGTGACACACACAGAGAGAAATAAAGCAGGTGACAGAAGCTGCTGCCTGTGAGACAGACCAGATGTTAGATGTTAGATTTAATAGACAAACACTTCAAAGCAGCCTTTATAAATACATTTCCAAACTACTATGCTTAAGAAGTAAAGGAATGTATGATAACAGTGTTTCATCATGTAGAGAATACAAATAAAGAGATAGAAATTATTAAAAAATTTTAAAAATACATGGAAATTCTGAAGTTGAAAAGTACATTGACTGAAACGAAAAATTCACTAGACAGACTCAGCAGTGAACTTGAACTGGCAGAAGACAGAATGAGTTGAACAGTTAACAGATTGATAGGGATTGTGAAATTCAAAGAATAGAGAGAGAAAAAGAACGAAGACAACTGAACAGACCCTCACAGAAACGTGGAACACAATTAAACTCATCCATACATGTGTAATATGAACAGCAAAAGGAGAGGAGAGGAAAAAAAAGGAGTGGAAAACTTATTCAAAGAAATAAAGGCCAAAAAATTCCCAAGGTTGATAAAAAATCATTAAACTACACCTCCACGTAGGTCAATAAACGCCAAGCATGATAAATGCAAAGACATCTACACCCTAACAAATCATAGCAAAGATGTTGAAAGACAAAGAGAAAGAGAAAATCTTGGAAGTAGCAAGAAATATGACCTGCCACATACAAGGGAACCCCAATAAGACTAACATTAATAAGGTGGTGGGATGATATACTCAAAGAACCAATCATTATTATGGGGAAATTTCTAGATTTGTATCTTGTGCAGCACTGGGCCATACCTCCTGTGCTTGTGTTGTTAAAGGTACCATCTCCATCACTCTGGTCTGTATCTGATCTGGCACCCCATGGGACAATGCAGTATAGCAGTTTTCTCCATCATCCTTCTCCCTTAATTGTGTCTTTGAATTTCCTCTGTCTTCTGGCATCTATGGATGACTCTGGTTCTTTAGAACTTGGCTCTATGTGTGTGTGTCTGTGTGTGTGTGTGACTTGTTTAGCATTTACAGGAGTATTTAGTAGAAAAAGAATAAAAAGGAGATTTTTCATAACACTTTGATTTATGTTCTTATATCCTGAATAAGAAATTATGAACTACTTTGGCCCATCCTTAAGGTTACTGGTTAACATAAGAACATAGTCATTGATAATGTTTCCAGGCATTGCAGTCATGGAAGTATGCTTCTCAAATCTCCTTCAAGAGAACCTGCTGGAGCGAGCACAGTTGACTGATAGCCCCGGTGCTTCCTCTCTGGGTCCATCACTGCATTCATGCAGAGGCCATGCCTTCCCCAGGTTGCTCCCCATCAGCAACTGAAACAGTAAGATTACTACTGCAGACCAGTCTGGAACCACTCTCCAATAGGTCACTTTTTTGAGAGGAACCATGGTTGGTCTTGTTGAGACTTTTTTAGAAATGCTCTGCAGTCTGAGGCTATCCAACTAATCATTTCTTCTCTGTCCCCTTTCATAAGTGCCAGACCTACTTCTTGGTCTTCTGGCTCTCTCTGCTTGCTCTTGCTTCCTCCATTATCTTTCACAGCTTTCCCCCAATAAATTACTTACAACTTTCATCATGCTTGGTATTTGTTTCTGAGAAGAATGAAGTAATATACCAAGTTCTTGTGTCCCTATAACATGGTCTAAAAGTGAGGGAAGAAACATAGTCCTCATCGAGATAACTGATGGGTAAAGGATTATTAATAGAATAATTGCCAATTCTGACATTTAAGTCTCTTAATATGGCTAAGAAACCTTTTGAAAATATATTGCTCGGTAAATTGTAAAGTGTCCTGGATATCTGAGAAATCAATATGCCTATTTTCATATAAATATGGTTATTTGTAAAAAACTGATTAGGTATGTGTAGCCTAAAATTTTATCTTTTAAAGCAAATTATCTTTCAATGAGGCTTAGTGAGAAAAAATTACCCTTTAAGTTAAAGTACCTTTTAAGGTGGCTCAGTGAAGAAAGACGAACATTCCACTATGTCAAAAATGTATCCTCTGAAAAGTACATTCCTTCTTTTTACCTCAAGGATGCGTGAGGATCAAATGAAATAATGTGAGGCTGAGATCAGGTAAAAGAGTCAGGAGAGTGCTGTCTTGACAACAATGTGCTTCTGTGCTTTTAATAATGCTAACAATGGATTATAAACTTATTGAGAGTGACAGTTCAGAAGCCATCATCGTTGCCTTCACATCTCCAGATATTAGGCATCAGCATGTTGTGCTCAGATGCCAAACTTAGGTATCCTCATATCATATGAGTTATTCTGGCCCATATGTGACAGGTAGACCTATTATTTACAATGATAAACAAGTTTCAGATAATGACATTACAAAAACAGAAGAGGAATCAACTAACTTTGTTCCTTGAATGTAGAAAATTAATTTTGCCATTTGGTGGACTATTCCATTTTTTTTTTTACTCTATAAACTTAAGTATGTAGAATGAGGATACAGCTTTTCTTATCTAATGTCACTTTACATTGCCATTCTTTGTTCCTAAGTCATGTCTTGGTGGTAAGCTATTTCTCTGAGGCTATTATGTACTTCCCTACACATCTAAATTACTCATACTTGGACACCAAGCAGAATTGGCTTGATGTTCTTTTAAATGGCAACCTTGTATAGAATCAATTTAATCAAGTTGATTAAATAGGACTACCCATCAGGATGTGAATATAAACCATGAGAAATATGCCCTACAACCCAGAATGCTTTATCAGCATCTTCAAATATCACAGCAACTGAATAACAAGAGGAAAATAGAGTTCTCAAAAAAATAGCAAGTTGTACATTTGTCATCTAAATTAAATATACTCCAAAAGATTTCATGCAACTTTCCAAGTTTATTCTGTAAGTACATCTCATTTTGATATCTTATAGATATCTAATTGCTTTGATATATCACAATAATTATGAAAGCCCCAAAGTTAAATTTTAAAGTACACGGCAGTAAATTTTGAAAACACAAATAAAACTATTATATTATGGAAAGAGAACTAGTGGGAAGCCTGTGTTGACATCTTAATCTCATAGGGGACATTCATTTTAATATCATTAAGCCTAGTGTAGAATGACAGTAACATACAGAAAAAACATTTTTGCTTACCCAAATATTCATTATTATAGTAGATAAAATTTTAATTGCCTGTTTTTCCTAGAAATGTAAATATGTGTGAAAAATGAACTACTCTGTAAAGAAATTTTAGCTTAAGAAATATTAAAAATGAATTATTTACACAAGTAATTTCCCCAGCTTTTAAATATAGCCTAAGCATTTTTATAGCTGAAAAGTAAGATTTAAATCTCTATGTATAAATGATTTTATATGTATATATGTAATTAATATGAACTCAGAAATTATCATATACTAAGACTATGGTTCAATAAACAAAGTCATCTATAACAACGACAAAAAGAGTAATTTTGGAAAACAGTGTCTTATATCAAAATTTTATTAATAAGGTTAACCTAAAAAAATCTTTCTATTTTCCCTCAGGCTCTACATTTTTTTTTAACTCCATTAACTGCTAAATTCCTGAAATTGCAAAGGACAAAATGAATTTCATAAAAAGCTATTTATCTCTCTCCAGAGTAATGGTAAAAATCCAAGTAAATGCGCTAATAAGATTGCATATAATTTCTTTCTAAAACACAGATGATGTTTTAAAGAACCCCAGCCATGTAGCTTCGAACTTTATAATTTTTTTGTCCAATCATCTACAAAAAGTATAATTATGGAAAGTAAACGTCTAACTTCAATTAATAACGAATGATTTGACTTTTGAAGAACAAAAGTGTGTATCTTTCGTGGAGTTTTACATTGAACTTAACTGAAAAAAACAACTAAGTAAAAGAGCTCTGAAATAAATGTATACTAAATCTCAGTTCAAGTTAGAAAAAAGTAATATGTTGACAAACATTATAAGCTGTATACGAATTGGGTGTGTTTAACTAGAGTAGTTTTATAATCACATAAAGAATAGCTCATCCACAACATTTATTTTATTAAATGACCCTCCAGGATAGTAGCATTATATATGTAATAACCATATATATATAACCGTATGTATATATATCCCACATATATTACCACATATATGTGGTTATATATATATATATATCTGTATATTACTCTCAAGTACTATTAATAAATGAAATGATCACCTGATGTCTTAATGAAAGTCAAATTAATAGTTTATTAAAATTTTCAAGATAACATTTTATATAATATAAGTCTCCTGGAAGTAACATAGATATTTTTAAATAAATTGACCTAGGATTTAAATACAGCAAAATAAAAGTTAATGCTTATATGTAATTTGACTTTTGAGAAAATAATGAATTCAAATTTCATACTCTAGAATGCCTTGATTATTAACTACTGCTCTTCAAACTTCTTGAACATTGGCTGGTACATAACAGGTATGCAATAAATATTTACTGAATGAATAAGAGAATGTAAGAATGATCAAAACATATTTAGGGAGTGATAGTACCTGATTTAGTGAATTTTTTAACTGATCTAAGTATATCCATATGATGTAAAATCTTCTTTAAAACCCATTCTTATTTATGGCTTTCTAAACTACATTACAAACTTCTGCCCGATGAGTGGGGGGGGAACTATATAGAAGTGTGTGTGTGTGTGTGTGTGTGTGTGTGTGTGAGAGAGAGAGAGAGAGTGAGTAGAGATGGGAACTTTTAGGCAAAATTCACTTCACAAATTGCTTCCATTGAAACATAAGCATTTTATGTATAAAAGAGTACATTTTGTTTCCATTTAGATCATATTAATTAGTATTTTAAAATCATTTCGAACAGCCAAAGTAAAAATGTTGTCCAAGCTGCAGTGATTTTAAAAGCCCATTTCAGAAGAAAATACTATATAAATATACATACATGTGGTGTTTTATATATGTAATGAGAAAACAAACAATGGCAGTGATCTGAAAGCAGGTAAGAGGTCAAACGTTTATGAAAAGCAGTCATGCAATCTAAAAAATTACAGATATTGGAAAAATCAAAGATGTTTGCTTCATTTAGTGTCAATTCAAGTAATATCAATAATAATTCAGCACTGTGAAAATGGCGTTAATATACTGGATCTGCATAACAACAGATATTTGCATAACTAATTTGGACAACTCAGAGAGCTTTCCTCCACCCTACATACCACTTTCTTGCTTATGCCAGATATTAAGAATTTTTGAAAAGTGAAGATCTCTTTTTGAATGAGAAATTAGATTGACTTTGGGAAAAGTAATCCAGATTGAGGAAGAATTTCAAGGGTTATGAAAACGACTCTGGCTTTTACACTTTATCAGACTTACCTGGGATGTACAGGTGGCAGCTTTGTCAATTCCCAGGTGTGGCACCCTCAATGAGCTGCCGTTATGGTCCGAATGTTTGTGTCCCTCAGTATTCATATGTTGAAATCCTAACCCCCAAAGGTGATGGTATTAGGAGGTGGGAGTATTAGGAGCAGAGTCCTCCCTCATGAATGGGGTTAGTGCTCTCTTTTAGAAGTTCCAGAGAGATCTCCAGCCCCTTCCGCCATGCGAAGATACAACAAAAAGTTTGCCACCTGGAAGAGAACCCTCACCGGGCCATGCGGGCACGCTGATCTCAGACTTCCAGGCCTCCACAGTATGAGCAATAAATTTCTGTTTTTGTAAGCTACCGAGTCTATGGTATTTTGTTATAGCAGCCGGAACAGACCAAGGCGGCTGCTGCTGTACCTCTCTCACTATAACTGTTCTCCATCTTCTCGTTCATGCAAGGGGACGGGATCTCCTCAGCACTGAATACACCTCTTTATTAAGATCTTGAAGACTATCATGGCTATTCTAGCATTTAAACCAACTTTCTCAAGAACATGTGGCCAATTCAGTTCCCCTTTACTTCATTTGACTCTACTCAGTGTCACAAGCAAAACTGTTCCCTCCTGTGATAACCAACCACAATTATCCTAAGCAAATGTTCTTTTTCCTCAAAGATGTTAGGACATGTTATAGTTCTTTAATTTTTCTTTTATATCTTGGCTTAGGTAGGCATCCACCATTCTAAAAGTCCTCTTTGGAAATTCTCCAAGCAGCCTTAGGGGTCCTCAAGCAAAGAACACTTTGCGCCCTATTTTCCCACAACTGAACTTTCAGCATCAAGAGATTCTAAGGGGAGCTCGCTGATTCTTCGCTCTGGGACACTTTGTAGAGTATCCACAGTTTTCTAATGTCGTGGTGAAGCATTTAAATTATTTTGCTAGCCATTTATAATTCCCTTTTCCTTTTCTCATGCTTTTTAAGAAGGATAAATTCTGAGGAAAATCATTTTGCTAAGCGAGGTGATGGACACAGATGAAAATGGAGTAGGAAAAGATGGCTGAATTTCTCCACTTTAAGAAAAGAAGAAAGAAGTGAAGAAAGAAAAGAAAAGGATTAGAGAAGCCTGACTAAGACTTTGAGGTAGAGGGAGAGTATAAGAGGATTAGAGTGAGAGTCAGAGAAGGAAAAACATTTTTATATAGAAGAAAGGATAGAGAGATTTGTGGCAGCTCTGAAAGTGTGGGGAAGTTTTGTAAATAAGAGAAAAGGCTGATGGACATATGTGGGATATTCTGTGGTTTGAGCTCCATTTTTTTTTTCTCACCATGAAACACCTAAAAATTTATATTTCCTTCAGTGCTTTGGGTATTAGCCTTACATTTCTTTCTTTGTGGAATTTCTTCCAAAGTGAGGCCAATTACACCATCATCCCTAAAAACAAGCTACAGGTTTTACAATACATAGCTAATACAAATAAATATTCTCTTTTTTCTCTGAGCAGACTCATCAACTACTCCATGGTGATAAAGTCGTTGTTATGGAACAGATGCTCTAGCTTTATCTGCAAATTATGCTATCCCATGTCTTCTATGGATGGTCTTCTAACGCTGATGTCTACCATCCCTTCTATCTCTCTATTCAAAATCTAGGCCCTCTGATTTCCTCCCATTGAACGTCTCCTGTCTAACTTTTCATATGCAAAACCACTATATTTGCTTTTCATCCTTTATATGACACCACATGCAGTCTTCAGTGTGCTCCAGTGTCCACTGAATTACACGTTCATTTACTGATTCTTTCAGTAAATTTTGACTGATCTCATATTATGAGCCGGGCATTTTCTCATGGTAGACATTGAAAACTAAATAGAATAGACATGGCTCCTGAACTACTGGAGTTTATATTCTAGTGACAGCCAATAGAGCAAACAAACAGGAAAATGCATGTTTAAATGCTAAGTGTACAACATAAAAGGAAAGATCAATGTGAGACAAAATGACAGGGAAAATTAAATTTTAGTTTGGAGGAGAACTTTATGAGGAGATGACATTTTCTTAAGGCCCTTTTCAATATTTTTAAATTTTAATGTTAAGAATCACAATCTGAAATTATATGTTTGTTTGTTTATGTATTTATTTTCATGAATTTGGGAAAACTGCAAAAATTTTGTGAACTGCAATACATGTTTTTCAAGCTCAGTTGGTTACATTTTAAAGAATCATACCATAAATCTTGATTGAGGAATTTGTTTCTAGCTCTTGAGTTCTCTAGGAAACGTTTAGGGTTTTCTTTACTAAATTTTTGAGTGAATTGATATCGCTTTTTCGTATTAATGTCAGTGTGTTTAAAGCTCCATTTTCACTTGGGGGAGGGTCTTATTTTGCTTAAGTCTCATTTGACCATTTTTATTAGCCGCAGTTCTGTTATCTGCGATTAGATTTCACCTCCACCAATTCATTTCTCTCACCATCCACAGTTCAAAGGAAGTAAATAAACTTAAAACCAGCATAAGAGACAACTTAAGGGATGGAGGACAAAATAAATCCAACATCTAATTAAGGAATAACATGCAGCAAATAAAACATTTTTTGTTTCAGTTCATTAAATGGAAAATACAAGAAAATTTGCAACCATAAATTTGGGATAAAACTAGCTGGTTATAAACTTAACAGAAAGTAAAGTGAACGCAGGCTTCTTCTACAGGGTGAAAAGCGTTATGCAAAGAGAGAACGTGACATTAAGACTTGATATGTTAGACTTAGGGTCTCCACCATTGTCTTCTAAGTTGAATCTTCTTGAATTCAGAACAAGTTTTCCTTTAGAAACAACGGTCTACACAGTGGCTTGATGCGCATGTCAACCCAGCAAAGCTAATTTAATCTATAATGTGATTTTGGGGATAATATTGTACTAGGCATCACATATCTGGACAATCATTATAAACAATGCTTATGAAAAAGATGCTCTTTTCAGATAAGTTCATTAAAAATTAAAATAATAACACGTGAGCAAACATTCTACTATGACAGAGTTAAAAGGCCAAAAAATAAAAACAAAATAAACAACTGAAACAGAACATTACGACCCAAACCAAATCAAACAAATAAACAGGAAGAGTAGTATCTCTAAGAGCAGGAGATAATAATGATCTGAAATAAATGATAACAAAGATGGTTATTTTCAGAGTCTCTCCCCAAAGAAGCTTTTTCTCCCCCATCCGCCATTTTACCGAAAATAAACAGACTCCTCTTAAGTGGGATTGGGCTCAAGCTTCACATCCCCGTGCGTCACTTTATCATCAAATTAATGTTGCTTTGCTTGTGTGTTTCTCCCATTGTATTATGACCTAATTGCAAAAAAGGGATCAAATCTTCTTAATATCTAACACATTGTAAATGCTCAAAACATCTTGAATAACTGAGTCTCTCCTATGTTTCAAAATAGGAGTTTTATGAATATTTACAGATCATAAGCTCCTTGGCTTTATATTTTACATATGATGATTTGCAGAGTTTATTCCAAGACCAAATTTATTAACATACGTGTGACAATCCTGTGCATCTCCTCTCATCCCCTCTGCCCCCAACACACACACACACACACACACACACACAAACACATGTACACTCACTGAGGAGATTATGTTTCCATCAGTTAGATTCCTTATCCTGAGAACCTAAGTCAATCTACATAATAATGGAAAGAGAAAGTGAAGACTAGAAGGTTCAGGACGGGAAAGAATAGTGAGAAGGAAAAAATACTTTTAAGAAATATTGTGGTGAGTTTTGACTTAGAGTCTTATTGCACTTTTCCTAGAGGCACAATTTAAGATTGGAATACCTTTAAAAACAAATTTTTGCTGACTGGACTGTGCTGCTTTATGAACTCTTTGCAAAGTTTGATCCACATGAGATGCTGGTTTTAGTAAGATTACCTTGTGGGGGCAACTACCTAGGATTTGAGACTTAGCTGTGATGTTCAGTTGCACCTCGGATTAAAAGCTTTGCCGAAGATTGAGCCAAGAACGTCCCTCAATCGTGACCATCTGATCCTTGAGAATATGCTGCAAGTAAAAAAATATGAACAAATAGGGGCCATTGTAGTCTGAGAATATGGCCACAAACTCAATGCTAAAATCAGAATTCCAATTTCTTTTTGTGAATGCACGGTTTGGGAGTAAACATGCACTCAAATGAAGATGCTTAAATGAAACTGCATGGATTCATGAAATGAAAGTCACTTTACCTTAAATGATGATGATGATGTAAATAGCAACGGTAACATTTAACATTTGTTGAGTGCTTTCTCAGTGCTGAGCATTGTTTTGAGGATTTTACAAACATCAATTTATTTATACCCCTCAATAATTCTTCGATTTAAGCAATAGAACTAGCTACATTTCGCAGATGTGTAAACTAAGACAGAGAGAGATTAAGTAATGGGTCCATAATTAAGCCTCGATCAAGTGTGGGAGCCAGGATTCAAACCTGGGAAGTCTGGCTATATAATCTTCACTCTGACCCACCACACTATACTATAATATTTCCTCAGAAACCAGCATTCTTTCCAGGTAACTAGAGAAGGTCGATGTCAGACTCGGTGGGATTCATTGAATGCTATTTCCCTGTTCCTTCAGTAAAAATACAGATCCTCCAGAGAGTATGTATGTTATTGTGGGGATTGCAAATAAGCAGTCTTTGGAGCCACTAGTAAAGGCTACTTCCAACTGCAAAATAAAGATGTACTAGTAGCATGTGCTATGGACAGGAGTAGTGTCGTTGAGTTGTGTTTGGCACAGTCAGTGGCTAAGATGCCTTGGGGCACAATTCTTCAGGGTAGAGCATAGTATATTATCCATGTATGTACATTGTCCATGAATTCATTTTTGTAGAGGATGCCCTCACTGCTCCTGAGTGTGTGAATTGTACTGTGTCCGGTGCCTGAGACTTACATTAAATGCTATAACATGTCAGCAAAAAAGGAGAATGGATACTACATTTGTGTTCCAAGTGGCATATCTACAAGAGTGGGCTATTTGCCAAAGGACATTAAGCCAAGCCTCGAAGAAGTAGAAACAGCTCAACCAGATTCATTCAGTAGAGAACTATGGTCACAATTTATTCAACCTGGATTCCTCTAATTGTATTGGTGAAATTAATCAGGGCACAATAAAAGTTGGCATCCCCAAGCTATGACGAAATCCCTAATGAGACTGAAATCTTACATTAGTGTTTAGCAATTGATGAAAGATTCATAAATATGATTTTTTTACAAAAACGAGTTACAGTATCAGCTATTTTCCTTAAAAATGGCAAATAGCATCTTATTTGTCTTAACATGAGTAATCCATATAAGGAAATATAGATTTGAAGTATCAATGAGCAAGCCTCTTTCTTTTTCAATTTAAACGTGCCATTATGTAATTTAGGTAAAACAAATTTTTAGAATGAGAGTGAGCCGTGCACGCCTCTGAGGAAATCTAGTCGGCTCGCTTGCCAGCTATCATATCATACAAGGGAGATAGTCACTCTCCAGTCGAGTCTTTGTCTGGTTAGTGTCACTTTAGGTGATAGGTAGCCTTGTGAATAAATGATGACAAGATGAAAGCTAAAATATCTAGTAGCACAAGTCAGCACTACAGAAAGTAAATAGCTAATTTTAAAAAGATTGTTACTCAGAAAGTCAGAAGCAATTTTAGAGAAGCAGTTAATATGACAACTCAATAATGAACAGGGCTGGCCTCCTCACTGTTCTTTCTGAGGCTTGCACATGCTAAGTAGGGAGGGTGTTTGCCAAAACAGGAGACTAATCGAGGGAGAGCAATTCTTCCATCTTGTGAGAATGGAATCAAAACATACGCATTTTGGAAAACTAAAATTAATAATATCTTGGCTCAACCATACATGTGCTGGAAAAACAAAGCTAAGAGATGAGTCAATGAATGAAAATTAGAAATATAAGTTCTGTAATACCTGTGACTTTCAAACCAGTGCTGGGTTAATTTATTGCAACTTATACCTACAGGGAAATGTAAAGAAAAGCAGAACATTATCTGGCCATTATCCTGTACTTCTTGTCCTCAGGAGCAACATTTTTCCTCATTTAGAGATCAGTCCGGTACTTTTCACTGCAGACCACAAATTGCTTTACAAACTTTCATGTTGATTTTACCAGGATTGCCAGATTTGCCTCACGGTTTGAAGCAAATCACATCCTATAATATCTGATAAACAGAGACATTCTTTTTAAATGGTACATGTTCCATTTCCTGGAAGGATACGCTTGTTTCAGAAACTGTCTGGTCCAACCGTTAATTAGATGATTACACGAAATTATGAGAAACAGACTACGGACTCTTTTACTTAGAATGTAACCCTGGCGTCAAAATGTTTTGGGAAAATAGTCCTTCAGGAGTGAGCATATTAACTCAAGTTATAAAACTTTAATAGTAAATAAATTGAATGTATTTTTAAAAGCAAATTTTACATTTGAGGTCTACTGGGTGCATATTTTGATTTCAAAACTTCTACTTTTTCAAGAAAAAGGTGAGACTCTAACTAAATTTAGGATGCTTTTATCTTTGTAATGGTGAAAAGAATATAAATTCCATACAGTTTTTTTAATAACTTCTAAAAGCACAGCCGCACACACACATTCATCTTCGTCTAAAAGAAGTTTTTAAGAAAACGTTTATGTCTGAAAAATAAAGTTATTAAGAATAAATATGTTTGTTCTGCAGAACACTCAGATATAACTCTCCAGGAGATATCATAGTATTGCGGCCATCCCAAAGCTCAAACACAGTGTCTGCTACAGTATGCTTCTTTGCACTAGAAAACGGAGGCCCATTATATTTTTTAATTTATTGTTTACATTCAGAAAAGAAACACTGAGAAAAGTTCTTGTGGTACGTTAATATTATTACAGTATCGAAAGAAAAATGTCCATAATATTTTATTATTTTGAGAAGCATTAAAAATAGTGATATCTGAATAGAGCAATGAGTTAATGCAGTCACACCTCACTATTAGA
The DNA here is from genome assembly GCF_021613505.1 of Equus quagga. Taxonomy (NCBI): domain Eukaryota; kingdom Metazoa; phylum Chordata; class Mammalia; order Perissodactyla; family Equidae; genus Equus; species Equus quagga. Next base: position 20,646,659 of record NC_060288.1, on the reverse strand, counting down.
AAGAAAACTCAGTCTGGTGTCTGTGCATATTTAAATAAATGACTTTGGAAAATTAGTCAAACCACCTGTTAAAAAGCCTTTTGAAAAATTAGATTCCATTTTCCTGGAAGGCCAAAGACCTAGTAATGAAAAAAAGTTATATTGAAAGTAGAGAGGATATAACATTTCTTTTGTTTGAAACATGAGTGGTTGGACATTACAAGATTTTTTTACATATATATAAATATAATAAATATAAATATATAAATATATATATAATATATACATGGCGTATTCTTATGTTGGTGTGTATATATCCTCTTAGAGCAGATCACATTTTAAGGTCATTATTCTTAAGTCTATGTTTCAAACTTTTTCTTGGTAGGACTCTGCCTCTCAAGACAGGACATCCAATCTACGAGTGAACTGGCTGCTGCGGTTGATATATAAGAGCTGTGAGTCAGCTCCTGACTCCAAGGAAAGAACCAGCCTGGGGCGGAAGTTGTAGTAATAAAGAACCTTGACCTCCTTTTCCAGTGTTCTCTTCTTCTTGTGTCTCCCTCCCTTCCTCCTCCTCAGACTTGTCCCGATAATGCAAAAAAACGAAAATAACTGAGTATCTACTATTGCTACACACCGTGCTAGGCACTTCATGTACAATATTTCTGAAACCGTTGCATCATTTTATGACTAGTAAAGCAGTAAGTGATGTTTCAAAAGAAAAAGGAAAAAAAATAGCCCAATATGCTTCTTGTCTGACACAGACAGAGCTTTTCTTTTAGATACACCCTTACTAAGTCTATTATTAATTGTTTTGAATGACAACATATAATCTAACTGTCCTCAAGTGGGCTGTTCTCTGTGGCGTTCGCTCTGATTGTCTGTAAGAAAAATATACGTATTTTAAATTTCTCCTTTAAATTAAATATACTCTATGAGAGATAATTTCTTATTAAGACATATCTGGTTTTATATCAAACATATTATTTATCTTTTCATCTTGTTTTCTCCACTAGTCCCGGAAAGTGAGGTGCTGAGACCGCAGGCTCCGCTCACCATTCTCAAACATCGTTCCTGTGCTGTCCTCTTCCTGGAAGGGAGGGTCCTTCTCTGTGTTTTCCTTAGCAGAGGAAGCCCAAGTCAAGGTCTGCATCTCACTCTTCTTTGCAGCTCCCACGACAATCATCCTGGACAGTGTCTGGACTAAAACTTTTCTTGGTTGTTTAGTCTGGTTATACATGTTGCAAATTTCCCCATCTCCTGTGGGGGATCACAGAAAGCTACAAAAAGCATAATGGAGCCTCAAAATAAATTTCTGACTCTGTTTTCATAAAAATAGCAAATCATTTAAGTTTTAAAGATGCTTTGTTCTGAAGGTAGGTGGAGAATGACTCTGATACAAAGCAGCTTCACTTTTTCTCTCTTAAAGGGAATTAATAAGTACAAAGTACTTTCTTTTAAAGTTCTGTCTTGATGGAAAATGTACTGGATTTTCTATTCATAGTCTAGGTAAAAATGAATTATAGTAACCCTAGAATTGATTTCTCTTTGTGCTTTACTGAAAGCAGTTTTTGTTAAATTCAGCATCTAATGACTTTTAACTAAAATTATGCTCAAGCATGAGCTACATTTGAGATTCTCCTTGATAGAACTGTTCATACATCTCTTCTTCACCTTTGGGTTGGACTGTTTGGAAAGGAAAATATCAGGTAAATTAAAAAATCTGGGACACCCTCCTGCTGTGAACGAAATTGTGCTCCCCAAATATTTATATGGTGAAGCCCTACCCCGCAATGTGATAATATGGTGGTATTTAAAGATAGAGCCTTTGGGAGACAATTAGGTTTAAAAGAAGTCATGAGGGTGGGGCCCTTATGACGGGATTTGTGCCCTTATTAGAAGAGAAACCAGAGGGTTTGTTGTTTTCTCTCTCCACCACGTGAGGACGTGGGACATCTGAAAGCCAGGAAGAGCACTCTCACCAGGAACTGAATCTGCCAACACGTAGATCTTGGACTTTCAGCTTCCAGATCTTTGAGAAATAAATGTCTGTTGTTTAATCCGTCCAGTCTATGGTATTTGTTTTAGCAGCCTGAGCAGACAAAGACACTTCCCAGCTGGTGAGTTTAGCACATGAAGAAGCAATGTAATTACAAATCACTCCTGAACTACATTTGAAGCTGGGTTTCTTTGTGTAGGTTGAGTTTTAGCCTCAGAGCACACAGCATTTTCAGGATCTATGTCTTCAAGCCTCCCCCATGGATAGTGCCTTTCACTTGGATGCATCAAATTAATTCTACTTATGGACTCTAGGAAGGCCTATGAGGACCATCCAAAGGTAAAAACAGATAACTCTTCCTTCAGTTGACACCTTTCCATCATTATCAGAGTTAAGGAATATCCCAAATCTAAGTTTAAAAAGCCTGAGTTAGGGCTCAGCTGAGGTCCTAGACTACAGGATACCTCGTGATGTTAAAGTGAGATTTTCTGACAGTCTCAGAGGGCAGAATTCTTCAGGAAGTGCAGTTCTATGAAGGTTATCAAAATCTGAAGCTGCATCTCGGTTAGAGCAAACACAGACTCCTGTCTTTCACATTAAAATTGTTCCCCAGGGATGAAGATGGGCACACAGTCAGGCATCTCCAGGAAAGATTCACACTCATGCAAATGAGTGGAAACTTCTCTCTGAATCCTAGTAATGGGAGTTGAGAAAATATCATTCCTTTATATGTTTCTACAAAAAAAATAGTGAAAACAATTTTTCTACTTAAAGTTGCAGAAATGAAACAACAATAAATACATTCTCAATTTGGTTAGAAACCACGCCATTAACAAGATTTAGATCAAATTCCTTGGATAAATTAGCAGTTTTCATATGTCTAGTTTACACGGGCTCAATTAGAGGTAGGGTGGAATTGAGGTCAAATAAATGGCAGAGGTTCAGATCTGGTTTTGATTACCAAGATTTGTAGAATATGTTTTTGTATTTAACTCTGCTTGTAACTTTGCCAATGAGTGTTTGCCTAACCTCTGCCTCATGAACATCAAGTTTCAATTCCCCAACATACTTCTACGCTTTTAATTTGTCAAATTCAGCTCCTCGCCAGCATCCTGCTGTTCCTTCCCACCCTCCCTAAGGCAGCTGCCTGCACGATCAGCTTCCATGTGGATGCTTCAGTCATACGCCACATTCGGGCAAAAACTCTTGGATCTTCCTAATTAGAGCAAAATCTCTATTTAATGCCTGATCATACAAGTAACAGACATTTAATTAGTAACAGACTTTAAGATGACCTTGTGACCAGTATTATACCCACTATTAATTTCCTCCAATCTATAATTAATTTACAACAGCATTTAGTTAAATGGCAATTATAGGAATTTTTGTCTTTTAGGACTAGAATTATTACCTTTATGGGTATATTCTTTTCTCTATAAGAGAATTTTCACTATTTTCACCAAAAATACATTTTAAAGTTACTATTTTGTACGTATAAAACTAGATTAAATAATTTTCTGTTGAGTGAAGGATGTTTTGAGAATATAACCCTAATTTTTTATTATGGCTTTCTATAGTCAGACCTGTTCTATGACAGGATATTTAAAAACATAAGTATTAAAAATAGTCTAAGCACAAGCAAAGAAAATTGCTAGCTGTTGCCTCTGGAGATATAAAGACATAAAACTCAACCAAATGACAGATTCATAAAAATTTCCTTTTGGGGGGAATTTTCAAATATTGTAAAAATGTTTTTGAAAACATAATATTAATTAGGGCTTGTTAAAAAAAAGAGAAAAAAGACAACCACCTCTGTAAGAAATGCAGAGCTAATTATTATGTGTCCTAGAGAACGCCATTGCAACCAGGCAACTGATGGAAAGATTGTTCTATTTTTATTCAAGTCGTCCCTTTGCAAAAGGTAATAGCATATCATCTCTGTGAAAAAGAACTTATTCTCTTCTTCATATTTGAATACATGCTTCTGATATGTCTATGATTCTTTAATACTAGATTAAGTGATTTTTCTAGCAGTGGGTGTAGGAATGTGTGGACTACAAGAGGCAAAAGTGGGCAAGCTGGTCCTCTCTGACTCTCCCTGGAAGGCCCACAGGACAATTTCTCTGAGCGCCTGGTGTGGTCAGCCTCAGAGACACGAACTCTTCCTAATTCAAGAAACCAAAGTAGGGCCTTGATTAATTCACAGTGAGAACTAAGACCACTTGATTACAGCCCAGTGAGAGCAATAATTCTCTCACAGACAAAATGCTGTCAACAAGTATCTATATCCTTCTTAGGTTTAGCTTGTTCTCAGCAACCGAAATATTTGAAATTCAGTGGCCAAAACATCCACTGTCAGACCAATACTTGGATAATTATTGCCAGAGTTTGTGTGTGTGAAACTCAAAGGATGTAAAACCACACAATTTCTTCTACTTAAGATCATATTTTGTTATTCACTATTTAGGACAGGGAATGTGATTGGGGAAAGAAGTTGGGAAGTGTCCGATAAACACAACCTGAATCCACAGGAAAAATCTATAGTTGATGGGCAGGTGGAAGTGAACTAGGGCGGGACTCAGAGTCAGATGCTTCTTAAAATATGTCTATCAAAAAATGGAATGGGAAAGGGGCTGGCCCTGTGGCCGAGTGGTTAAGTTTGCACGCTCCGCTGCAGGCGGCCCAGTGTTTCGTTAGTTCGAATCCTGGGCGCGGACATGGCACTGCTCATCAGACCACGCTGAGGCAGCGTCCCACATGCCACAACTAGAAGAACCCACAACGAAGAATATACAACTATGTACCGGGGGGCTTTGGGGATAAAAAGGAAAAAATAAAATCAAAAAAAAAAAAAATGGAATGGAAAGAATTGCAAAATATTTCTGATAAAATAGCTAATTAAAACTCAAACCACTTAACTTCTTCCCTGCCCCCCACTTACCTCTTTTGAATACTTGCCTTGCTCTCTCTTCCTTGTTCATTTCTGTCACTGTCTCTGGCCTGAGAATTTCTGCCTTTCTCACTCTTCGCTGACATTTTAGGTTGCACGGAGGAAAGCCTTTTTTTTTTGGCTTGGAAACCCAGAATTCCTAGATGCCCAAATATTTTGAGTGTGGGATGGAGGAGGGAACACAGGAGAAAATAAGAGAGAAAGTTAATGATTCTTTAGTAATTTACAAATAGCGTTTGGGCATCTATTTTATTTAATTAGGATCCATATGATACAAATATTTATGAAATACAGAGGGCTTTAAATAGAAATCTCAATGTTTTATCATTATCTCCTAAAGAAACAATTTAACTATCTTCTTCTCATAAAAAAAGTAAATGACAATATGTCATGATCCTGTAGAGGTGGTGAACAGAACAATAATATATCCTCGGACTGATAGAAACAAGGAAGGATGCATAGTTCAGAGCCACACGAAACAGTCAAGAATGTTACAAGAAAAAAATACTATTAAAGTGAGGAAGCAAAAATCCTTCAGAGGTGAAAGATCATTAGTGGCTCTGAGGGAAATTGGATGCGTAATTAGCAGAAAGCAACTTATATTACAAACTCGTTAGAAATGTTAGTACTTCATAGAATTTTTGGGGGTCATTTATTTGCTTTTCTTAGATTCACTTAATTGAAAAGTGATCTCACAGTTTTAAAATGACATAATGATATGATTTATATGGTGATACACTGAGAAATCTCTAATATTTCCTTTTGCTGTTTTCTAAATCTTTTGTTAAAAATCTAATTTTTTATGTGCATATCAGCAGTTGATTTCCATATTATGTTTACATTGCTATAAATTATAAAAAAATGAAGCTGAAAGAAATAGCACCTTATGCTTTTCTTGAAATGTAGCTCTCAATATTTCAGTTTATTTAAATTAAGATTTTAGAATTTTTACCTCTAGGCAAAAAACAAAAAAAATATTGTGTTATTTTAATAACTGAGTATTTTTATACAGTAAAGTGGTTTACTTTTTAATGAATTATTAGCGTTCTTTTCAACTATGCCTAATATTGTATTATTTATGCTCTACAAACACCTATAAATTCCCTTCAAACACTATGCATCCTCTCTCTCCTATAGAAAGATGGAAATTTTTAAGTACAGGAAATGTCTCTACATTGTTGTACTAGTTCCCTATTGCTACTGTAATCAATGACCACAAATGTAGTGGCTTAAAAGAACCCAGATTTATTATTTTACCATTGTGGAAGTCAGACATCAAGTGGGTCATTGGGGCTGCATTCCCTCTGCAAGCTCTGGAAGAGTGCATTTCCTAGATTTTTCCAGCCTCTAGAGGCTGCCCACATTCCTTGGCTTCTGGCCCTGCGTTACTACAATGTCTGTGCTTCAGTTACCACAACTCCTTCTCTGATTTCCCTGCCTCCCTCTTCCCTTGTAAGGACCCCTGGATTACACTGGGCCCACCCTGATGAACCAGGATAATCTCCCATCTCCAGATACTTAACTTATCACATCTGCAAAGTCTTTTTGGTGGAGTAAGGTAATATGTTGGAGGGTTCTGGGGATTAGGACATGGATGTCTTTGGGGGGATTATTAGTTCCACTGCCACAATTGCCTAGTCGTCAATGCTCACTTAAGAAAGATTTTCAGAGCCAAAATTAGGATGCTTTTAAACTAGTTTTTATTATGTTTAAAAATCCTTAAAAAGCACCTTGAATATAGAACAGCATTTCCATGATCCCTGGACATGAACTGTATAATTCTTTTCAACATCTTAATGAATATGGCTCAATTAATCTGTATTTGGTACTTAAGAGACATACATGAGACGCAATAGTGCTTACTGTACATCCAGGGGTTACTTTCTGCTGTGTTATAGAAGTTGTCCAATTTTTGTTAATGACTAGCGTTCACAAGAGCTGGATGAATTTCTCAAGCCCTTGATGGTGATCATGTGTATGGTTGTCAATTCCTTGAGCGTCTATAGGAGGCACACGGTAGCCACTCAAGTATTGGTTGAATGAGTTTATTTCTGACTCCTTGTCACCAAATTAGTTTGACTTCCTAAAAGGATATTTTTTTTAAAAAGGCATCAAATTCAAACTTGATAAGGGTTCTCATTCCTTTCCAGTTAGAATCCACTAATATAAAAGCTTTTGCTACTTCTTAAGATTTATCTGCTATAAATTAGCTTCATTTACACATATGCACACGAGGAAAAAAAAACCCAAAGTAAGCATAAATGAAAACTCCGTAAGTCGCATCTCCAGGGGAAAAGAATGAGAACTAAACTTTTATTTTCCCGTGTAGTCTTTCTTTTGAAGCCATCATATGCCTTTATTTTTCTCTTTCTGTCCTAATTCCTGAAGTTCCTTTAGGAATAGCTGTACCATCTAAAAGAGTTTTAGATGTATGTATTACGTCTTTGCTGTTGAATGCCTAGGATACTAGAGAAAGGTAAAAATTATCTTTTATCTGTGAAACAAATAATAGTTCCACATCCTAGTAGCTAAAGAACTATCTTCTGGCCCCCCATTCTGCCTTCAGAATACCTCAGCAATCTCAGCCAGCCCAAACTATTATCGCTTTTAGCCTGAACATTCTCCTTTTGTCCCCCTGTGCATAACCTCCCTCTCACTTCTTCTTTAAGGAATTGGGATTATTCTTGAGCTTACTCTTATCAATGTGATATTTCAGATTTAGGATTAAATGTGATATTCACTCTTTTTTCATTTGAAAAGGCATTACTCCTTACTGTATAAGATTGTGCTAAATTTTGAAACCCAAGAGAATCCAGCTTCAATGTTTTCTAAGACTGATGGTGTTCACCAAAATTCAGACTCCAAGCAGAATTACAGTTACACATTATTAAACAGTAAAATGGAATGGTTTCCGAGCTTGACGTTTCTTTAAAAACAAAATACGTATTATTGCAAGTGATATAGATTTATTATAAATCTTACTGTGTTTGTTGGAGTTGGCATAACATGAGAAGTGATGACAAAAAGGGAAAGGATGGCTGAATTGGCTGTTTTAGAGTGGGGGTGGTGTTTCAGCCCACAGGAAATATCAGCCTCAGGTCAAGAATATCGTGGGTTGAGTGAGTGGAGGAGACGGACGAAAAGAGGGTTTTAAACCATAGGGTCTTTCTTAGTGTCATTCCTTTATGATTTGATATGTGATAATGAAGTAATAATTCAGATCATCCAGGTAACAAAAATCATTTATTAAAACATCATAAGGAATTGATGGATTTAACATTTACATCTAATATGTTGAACTTTGCCGTCAATTCAATAATTGTATTCCTTTCTGTTATGCTTTAAATGATTCCTATCCAATATACTTTAAATGGGTAATAAAGTCATGAGAGGCGGACCTGTGGAAACAGATATGCATTTTTTAAATCCTTATTTAGAAGGTATAAATTAAAATTTTTATGCATCAACTGTTACTTAACTGGCTATGATTTAATGTTTCTCCCAGAACTGTCATTGATGTAATCAGGATTTTTTTCAGTAGTCCTATAAAGGCAAACCCTTTTTCTTTCCTTTCAGTCAAGTTCTTTAGAGAATCACTAGGCAGCACAAATATGATAGCTAAGGATAAAGAAGCAAAATTATGCATGAGTGTCTCCACTTAAATATTTTGAAATTAAGTATTATTGATCATAAATATTTTTCTTTTTTTCATTTTAGAGGTGTTTTCTTTCTTGCTTTCTATTTAACTTAGTATGTTAAACATTAACATCCCACACGTTTCTTGTTAATGAAATTTATTGCAAAACTATAAAGATATTATTACACTTGTATCCACCACAAGTCAGTGAGTTCCATAATGAGTTACTCACCCATTTCCCAATGAATCACTGAGTGTTTCACATAAAGTCGGTGTTCTATACAAGTTTCCTGAATAAATAAAATATCACCACAAAAAATAATTCTGTAATTAAAAACATAATTATGTTACTAGAAATTAGTGTTTTATAAGCCATAAAAGACTAACTTTATTAATTTATATAATGCTCAAAAATTTGCTTATGTCAGCCTATGAATACATAAATAAATAAGTAGAGAGAGAAAGAGAAGAATGTTTATGGTTAAAGCTATAATTTGTGAATACACATGGCATGAATCCAGCAGGATACCTTGAAGTTTTACAGAACTGGCTGATGACTGCAAACTTCCTTGATTCTAAAAATGCCTCAAGACAATTCAGATGGGGAAGGGGAGGAGGATAAGGACAATTATATCTATTAAACTTTCAAAAGTTAGCTAGGACTATCTGAATACAAATATTCAAGGGAATATGCTTAAACTGTAAATCTAGTGTGACTCTCAACTGGGGTTAATTTGCTCCTCCTCCTCACCTGGGTACATTTGTCAAGTCTAGAGACAGTTTTGGTTGTCACAACTTAGGACAGATGTCACCAGAATTTGGTGGGAGGAGGGTAGGGACAATGTTGAGCCATCCTACGACGCACAGGGCAGCCCATCATAGCAAACAATTAACTGGTCCAAAATTTCAATAGTCCTGAGGCTGAGAGACCTCGAACTAGAGGCTAGCAATCTACAGAAAATAAACAAGATCATCCCCTTGTGCCCTTTCTATAAACAGGGAGACAGCGTTCTAGAGGAACAAGACATATAAGTTTAAACACATTTTTAAACTCTGCATGAGTGTATTCTTCCAAGCAACTTATAAACGATCTTGAGATACGACTGGCTACTGAATTAGAAGCTGAAAGCTATATTCTAGTGGTTTTGCACCTATTAAAAGTGCATTTTATTGTTTTTCTGATTAACTACACGTCATCTATGTTCTTTTGTGCAATTCCTGTGTATTTAAGTTTGATGTTTGCTACTAGAATGAAGGGACTCTTTATTAACTAATGTTGTACGTTATCTAATACAACAAGGAAACAACAAAGTAGAATATATCATATTTTTCGAGATGCAAGAGAAATTTCACACTGCTTTCCACTAAAAAAAATTAAAATTTTTGTTACAATTTTGGCATAGTCCAAATGTAGAATATTTTATGGGTCAAAATGATATACTTATGTTTATGACTAAATCTAGAATTTAAATTTTATCACTGAGTTGGAGATGTTGTTGTTTAGCAGTCAACATAGTGAAAATAGTAGTCAAGAAAAAGACGTTTATTCCACAGCTAAAAGTTAGGTTCAAGTCTGAAGTCAAAGTTCAAAATTCTAACAAAATAAAATAAGAGCTGGATTAAACCTGGAGAATTGAAAGTAAAGGCAGAAAGAAATAACGCAGAGTCCACAAATTATATTTTAGGCTTCAAAATTGGCCTATTGTGGATGAAAATCTAGATGTATTTTCTCCAAATCGGGAAGCAAATTCCTTCCACTTTACATGAGACTCTGAATCTTGTGGGACGTGCAAGACTGAATTTTGTGGACTAAGATCATTAGGCACAAATGAGGACCTTCTTCAGGAAAGAGAGGGTCTGATCCTCTCAAGGATCGATGCTGGAAAACAAATGTGAAACCTCAAGGTCATTTTAGTTCCAGAAGTGTTGGGGTAAGCTGCAAACCCGTTAGTGAAACCAAATGATCAGTTTGTCTTCATTTATTCATCTTAAAGGGAGAACAGGATTTTCTCAAGGTCATAGTCTGCTCTTGAAAACTGCAGAATAGGCTCACTCACCTGATAGTCTATCCTCTGGGAATCACTGCTGTCATAAGAGAGAATATTAGTAATTAAAGGAAAGCAATATCTCCCATTTCCACCAAATGGAGGATCTAGGTAATTCTCTTTTGTTTTTGCTGAGGAAGATTTGCCCAGAGCCAATGTCTGTGCCAATATTCCCTCTGGTTTGCATGTGAGTCACTGCCACAGCATAGCCAGCGCCAAGCAGAGTAGGTCTACGCCCAACTGAACCTGGGCTGCTGAAGTGGAGCGTGCCCAACTTAACCACTAGGCCACGGGGCCAGGCCCGGTAATTCCCTTTTTATACAAGGAATGAAGAATATATATTTATATTTTCATTCTTATATATATAGAATTTAAAATTTATTAAATTTAATATTTATTGATGCTTGCTTGATCTTTGTTAGAAAAAAATGTTCTTTATTTCATTTTTGGGAAAAAAACGTGTGTGCAATTCTCTTCGGAGAACTGACAATGTAGGATTCTCACAGAGCAAAGAAACTATCCCACAATGTATTTTATTGCACTTTTAGTTTCTGTCTGGGTTCTGGTTCAATATACATGCTGAATTTTTAGCACATTTTTAGTGAATTTGGCTTTGCTTAAAGCTATTAATTGGAATTATATATAGACAATTAATTCACACCTTACATTTACCTGTAGAGAGAACTGAACACTACTTTGAAATAAGAATAACTTGAGTTGCAAACTAAAACAACCCACAGAGCACTCTAATATCCAATTGGCACTTCATTAAATCTTTTCACAATTACTTAGTTTTGTTGGATGAAATACTTGCTACAAATTATTGCTAATGTAGCATCTTAAATAACTTCAAAAATGAGCTTGCACATTTCTATTAAGCAGTCTTAATGAACAATTTAAGAAGCAAATACTCCAGCATTTTATATTGCTTTTTTTCTTCCTTCTTCACATTTTCTTTATGTTGTTGATTACTTTTTTAAACACTAATTTTCACAAATTGGGGAATTTATGAAAATAGGATAATTTTTCAGGAGAAATTTCCTCACCACCGCCCCCCACTAGCCATTTTCATGGGAAAATCTTTTGCATGGCAGGATTTTCACACAGAAATTTCTATAATGAACTTTTCTCTCCCACTCCCAATCCCTTTAGCACTTTTTTGGGCACCCGATGACTATTTGTTCAAATGTAGTGCAGATTTTATTCCATTCACAATGCCCAGTCACCTAAACAAAGGTGGAAAATAAATGAAACACATATCTTCTAACCTTTTTATTAAAAAACTTTTTGAGACACCTCCTTTATTAAATTTGTATATATGTAAAAAACTGTTGCCTTATATGTGTCCCCAAGACTAATTCACTAGTCTTTATACAGAACAAATGAAGATCCATTAATTTGGTTTCATCTGTTTGGTTTCCAGGTACTCCAGTGTTGCATGAGGAGAAACAGAGCTCAATGACATTTTGGGATTTGGGGACACTATTAAAATTACGTTGCCATGCAGTGTTCCTCCTATTTATACAAAACAGAAAAAGTGCTCTGGAGGAAATGTATTAAGAACATGCTGCCTCAGGTTTAGCAACAGCCCTCTCTAACTAGTTATGCAGAGTTCTTGGGTAGAGGTAAGCCAGTTGGCATAAGGAATCCAGCCAACTTCCAGCAGAGACTCAGCCCTGATGGCCTGGAGCAGAAATATAAGACACTTACTGTGAATTGACCCAAGTGGTCCTATCCTGTCACTGTACAAGAAGACCCTGAAATAAGCCTCCAATGAGTTGAAAGAGACAAGACCAGTGGGCCAACTCTGAGATGAGTCATTATGTTGGTGTGGAAGAGGGTCGTCCACAGGGGTGGGTGTTGGGGGGTACAGGGGTGAGTGTCTCAGGATCAAGGCAGTTGTCCACATCACAACTGTTGTAGCTCAACTCTTATGGACAGAATTGTGCCCAGCAAAATTTCAGTGGCTCAAAAGACCGAGAACCTTGATTCTCTTCCCATTTGGTGTGGCGTTTTCATGTTTGGATGACTTTATTATTTTATCTTACTTTCAGTCACTTCTTGATGCTGCAATTGACCGGGAAGCTCGTAGCAGTAACCTCTCTTAGGATGTCCTCTGTGGAATGCCAAACGGCATCTCTACACTTCCAATTTTGGGTTAGCCAGAGAGTGGCTGGGCTCCAAAATAGCTCAGCCTTTGCCTGGAGTCTCACAAAGAGTTACATGCTGGTCTGTTCCTCATCCTAGCCTCAAAATGCACCTCCTTTTACATGAAAAGAGTTCTATTAACTTTTTGTCCTCACCCCTGAAACATAGATGCCCAGAGCAAGGGGCTGGTCATCCTTGGTCTCCCTCAAAACACATCTTTTTTCTTTCGTTTTTTAGAAGCTGTTAAGAGCAATAATTCTCCAGTATTTTATTTTAAAAGATTATTTAATTAATGTTTGTATATCCAAAACTGCATTCAAATGGCTTCCTTTGAAAATAATCAGTTCTATCGTTAAATTTAAATTTCACTATTTAGGAAAAAGACTCTCAGATTTCTTAATGACAGGGTGTACTTTTTGGAATTATGTTTATTGTATCCTTTGAATACCATGTCCACTATATGTGAAGAATAGCTTATTTACACATTTTGAGTTCAGTAACAGCATTCTGGTGGGTTCTCCATTTGAGGAGGTTTTGGGGGAAGAAATTTGATTCCTATTCTAATAAACATGGTAACACTTCAAGTTTGAAGGGATCTGGTGTGTAGAACTGAGGGTCTGTCTTCAACTCCACGAGAAAGAAATAAACCTCACAATTAGAACTTTGCTTGGATGTAGTATAAGGAAGCTTGAAACTGTGGTCCAGATTCTGGAAAATAAAAATAAGTAGCTTATCCATATTAACCAAGACCAAATGCTAGCTTATGATCATATTTTCCACATAAATTTTATTTATATTCTATAGTTTGTTTCAGTCATACTTTTATCAAAGAAGTTTTACTTTGCAACCATTGGTGGTCAGTGATAAATCAAAGTTCAGACTACATAGAAGTTTTTATTTCCCGTCAGGGAGTGAGGATTAGGTGAATACTTTTTTTTAGAAAACACAACAGTGAAGAAGAGTAAACACATGGTTAAAAACCTTAAACAAACATTTAACTTTATCACTGATGCATGGAAGGAAACCTTCTCATAGCTACCTTCTCCTATTAGGGGCTAGTCGTAATGAAGTATTCAGTCACATGCAAATGGCCAAATTCAATGAACGCGTACTTTCCTGGCATCATTTAACACTGATGACTAGTACCATGTCTTTCAAACTTTTTCGATACTGATTTTTTTGGGACTCTTCTTATATTACTGGCCTTCTCAACTCTTCCTTAAATATCACCATTCACCAAAGCTCTATCTTTAACGTTCTGATGGTTTCACTTGACCTCAATAGCCACTTAGTTGCTTAAAATTCCCAAATCTATACCTCAAGCCTAGTATAGTCTTCGGAGCTCTAGAGCCTCTCCCCGTCACCCACCCAATTGTCCCCAGGCCATCTTCATTTGCATATCCCACAAGTTTCTCAGATTCAGTATTTCAAGTCTTTTCTTGACTCCATCACCTCGCATTCAATTCCACATATTCCATCTGTATGGACAACTTTCAGAAAGTTCTCTTTCCATACTACCAATGTCTTAACCATTCATCTAATCAGTTTCAAAACCCACTAACCAGTTTTCCTGAATCCACTGTGGCACCTCTCCTCCACACTCCCTGTTGCTGACAGACTGACTTTTCGAAAACACAGTCTGTATCAGTGAATTTCCTGGTTTATAAGCCTCCCACTTTCTAAAGGCAGCTTCAATTTGGCAACACCCTTCCAGTACTATCTGCTTTCACTCTCTCCCTATATGTGCTTTCTCCAGTAGAATGGATTTTCCTGCAACTGTCCAATTTTGGCAAGATTTTATGCCTCTGTGCGTCCACAGATGCTGATCCTGGCATTCACTAGTACTTGTCCTCCAATCATTTCATCTATTAACTCTTGTCTTCCTTCAAATCAGCTCTCATGTCAAATGCACTCGGACTTCCCTGTTCTGCAGTATCTATTACTTACGCGTTTTCCTCATCATGCCTTACATCCTGTGCACACCATTATCACAGCACTGATTTTCTTTTTTTGACCCTTTTATCTTTCAGAGTGAGGTTATGTCTTAACAATACTAGTTAACATATGTAACTTCATTTAACCCTCACAATAAACTCATGAAGAAGTTATCCTTATGTCCCCCTTCCAGAAGAATAAGTTGAGGGAAAGAAAATTAAAAACACAAAATTAACAAAGGGCCACACAGTGAGTAAGTGGCAGAGATAGAATCTAAACATGAGACAAGAAATGAGACTCCAAAACTCACACACTTTTAACTGCTAAACTAATTGATGTTGTATTCCTGAAACACAGTGTGTGGTACACAAAACACACTCTACGAATGTTGGTTAAAGGATGAAGGAACTCTCAGTAGGGTGTTTTATCCTAAATAGACGTTATAATAAAGATATTATTCAAGAACTACAAGGGGTAAAACTCAAAGAAATAGTACCGAGTACTGGCTACTGAGAACAGTACCCAGCTCGGATAAATACTCATTAATTAAATTCATTAAAGGCCTGCTATAATATGCCTTTGTTTTGTTGCTTACACAAGAGCACTCACCATCCTTGGCCATTAAGGTTTTTCAGATCATCTATGGAACACTGTTCATACTCTGAGAAACTCTTTCATGATTGTTGTTTCTGGTAAGAAGATACACGAAAACCAAAAGAGAGAAGACCTTTTTCTCTCTTTTGAATACACTAACAGGGCCATCATACTCTCATAATAACCTGCTCCTGCAGAAAATGAGAATTGTTCCAGAAAAGTCACTGCCTATTTTTGAGTCTTAACTTTTTGACTCGGGAAATGAAGAAAGATTTAAGAGAGAAATATTTGCCTAACACTTCGGAAGAGCTTGGGGGATAGTGGGTAATGAAATAATGATTTCTAAAACACCAGCCGATTTGCAGATAAAAGTTGCTGTGAGATGCAGCGATGATAAGAATTTTAGAGGAATCGTCTATTTAATAGCCATTCACAAGAGAGGTTTAATTCTAAGAAGTGCTTCAAGAAGTGCTTCGATTTAGCTCTTAAAGTCCAAGTGATTATGTTAGGATTTTTAAAAATGCCAACTTGGGTAGAAAACAAATAGGCAGGTCATAAACATGTCATCTTTGCTGAAAATCAAATTCTGTTTCCTAAATTTAAAATGTAGTAAGATTGGTTCCCCTGTATGGAAATAAACAAAAAAGTGCCAAAGAAAGCAGAAATAAGCATGCTTCATAACAACATGAAGCGTAGCTAAAGAAAGAATCATAAAAATAAGATCACGAAACACATTCCATTGCCTGAATACTTCAAAATAGCTTTTAGGTACCAAATAACTTAAGAGGTACTGTTTCTATGTTAAATATTGGAAAAGAGAATATAATAATTATGAGACGGGTAAAAAATATTGTCCTTTGTTTTTAGCATGTTAGTTAAGCATTGCTTTGATCTAAATTTCTCTTCAGCACAGAGTTGGATTGCTTGAAGACTAACCAATTTTCAGAGAATTCTTTAGGAACTTAGTTCTCTAGCTTGAATGAAGATATATGTAAAAACTATAACCTGGGGCAGGCCTGGTGGCACAGTGGTTAAAGTTCGAACGTTCTGCTTCAGCAGCCCGGAGTTTGCTGGTTTGAATCCCAGGTGCAGACATGACACCGCTTGGCAAAAGCCATGCTTTGGCTGGCGTCCCACACAGAAAGCAGAGGATGATGGACATGGATGTTAGCTCAGGGCCAGCCTTCCTCAGCAAAAAAGAAGAGGACTGGCAGTAGTTAGCTCAAGGCTAATCTTCCTCAAAAAAAATAGTAATAAAAACTATAACCAAAACGGGTAACTTTTTACTAAATTCTCCTCAATTATGATCTATTATCTTAGTGAATAATCCTTATTCTCAGTTTCTTTCCAACGTATTTTGTTTACCTATATTCACACTTAAGAAAAAGGCAATTTTTTTAAGCATAAGCTTATATTTTGAAGCAGTTTAAGACTCATAATAAGCTGCAGAAATAGAGAGTTCCTGTGTACCTTTCATCCAACTTCCTCATTATAATACCTGCCACACCAAATTTCAATGTCAAAATCAGTACAGTAACACAGGTGTAATAATATTAACTCAGCTACAGGCAAAGGTAAACTTTTTTTTTTTTTTTGAGGAAGATTAGCCCTCCTAAGCTAACATCTACCACCAATCCTCCTCTTTTTGCTGAGGAAGATTGGCCCTGAGCTAACATCTGTGCCCATCTTCCTCTATTTTATATGTGGGACGCCTGCATAGCATGACTTGACAAGCAGAGTGTAGGTCTGCACCTGGGATCCAAACTTGTGAACCCTGGGCCACCAAAGCCGGGCACACAACTTTAACTGCTGTGCCACTGGGCTGGCCCAAACGGTAGACTTTTAAGTCACAGATGGACAGATAGATAGACAGATGTGGCTCCATTCCTTAAAGTAAAGATGGAAGAATGGGTAATAAATGTTCACTTTATGTGAAAATGAGGCAAACCTGATCTTTATTTAGCCACATAAGCTCCTTAACCTCCTACTATTCATTCTACTCATCACCTCTAGGCATGTTGCTGTAGGATTTTTTTATAGACACCCTTTATCACAATTAAAAGATTTTCTTCTATTCCTATTCCCATGTGTGTCCCTACAATAAATCCCTGTCATTGAAGATAACTTGAGTTCTGTTCCTAACATTCAGAAAAGCCTAATTAAAACAATGATAATTTTGTCACTATCTTTTAAATATTTACACTCTCATTTTTCTTATTTTATTCAGAAAGGTAGAGCTTCCAGGATAATATTAATAGCAAAGATGGCAGGCATCCTAGTCTTGTTTCTGACATTAATGAAAATGCCTCTAGAATTTCATCTGGATTCTATTTGTTAATATTTTATTTAGAGCTTTTACACTTATATTCAGGATTCTTATATTTATATTTGTAGGCGAGATTGGTCTCAATCAATCGCCAGTCTCACCTGAATGATATTTAATGGCCACATCTTTTCCTGTGGACCGACTTCATGATGTGGTCTTCAAACATCCCATATTAAATAATCGTCACAATACTTAAAGAACTTTGCTTTTTTTTTATTTTTATTTTTTTTAAAGATTTTATTTTTTCCTTTTTCTCCCCAAAGCCCCCCGGTACATAGTTGTATATTCTTCGTTGTGGGCTCTTCTAGTTGTGGCATGTGGGACGCTGCCTCAGCGTGGTTTGATGAGCAGTGCCATGTCTGCGCCCAGGATTCGAACCAACGAAACACTGGGCCGCCTGCAGCGGAGCGCACGAACTTAACCACTCGGCCACGGGGCCAGCCCCAGAACTTTGCTTTTTTTATATATTTTCACAGTACTGACTAAATGGTAAGACATCTTGTCTGATGGTAAAACTTTATGTTAGAAGGTTGCTATACTAATCTGTGATATCAGGATTACCATCCTGGTTAGCTATTTTATAAACTAGTCACTACATTGGCTTAAGATAAGGCACAGGCCCTCCAGCCCCAAATTCCATAGTATGTCAGAAAAGATAATTTTTAATATGATGAATTCAATGCAGAGTGGGAAAACAAAAAATATTGTCATTAGAGCATAGAAATTTTACAGGATCCTTGAAAGGTAGAAAATACACAGGGATCTAATCAATGGAGAAATAAATGTCTAAAACAAGTGCCGGAGAAGGCTGCTTTTAAAGATAGGAATGATATGTGGAAGCATAACGCCCAGAATCGTTGGATGGAAAAAGTGGGACATGCCCTAGGAAATTTGTGATGATTAAGTGGTGGCTAAATTAAGAGAAACTATAACATTTGAAAGACATGGGAAATTATATATGCAGACATACATATATAACAGGACCATATATATTAACATAATATTACAGGAACGTTTGTGCTAAAGAAGAAATAATAGTGCATTTATCTCCAGGTTATAACACAAATTCAGGAACTGGACCAGAGATTCAGAACAATTCCCCACGTAATTGCTCATCCTGGAAAGAGCAGGGATCTCTCACACACAGGAGCCAAATCTCATCTTTCAGTTACCAATTCAGACTTAAGTAAATATAATAGGAAAATGAATAGGAATTCTCAAATATGGATACTCCAACAATGGAGGAAAATCCACACCAAAAAAAGATTCCAATCTCAACAGAAGAACTAACGTCCAATGAAATAGAGCCAGAAAAGACTCGAGAAAAAATGTCATTTATCTTCAGAGATATGCAACGGGATATTTCCCCCATAATAAAAAATCTACAAACACAAGTTTCATAAATTGAAATTTTCATTTTTAAAGCTCAACAGATGGAGTAAATAGCAGAATAGACAATCCCGAAGGAAAATTAGTCAAGCAAAATGATTAAATTTAGGAATTTTCTCAGAATATCAGGCAAAAGATGAAGGGACAGGGGCTTATAGATGATAAGTTTATGGACATAGAAGCTATATTCAGAAGTCCAAAAACCTCTCTAATTTAAGTTTGGGAAGAGAAAATAGGAAGGATGAGGGAGGGGCTGCCTGAAAGAAATAAGACAAGGAAATTTACACTCCAAGTCAAAGCTTTGCTTCTCCCTTTTAGTCCATTCTAATCCTCTCCATATTAATCCTGTCCATATTAATATCTTCAGCAAATCTGAAAGATCAAATAATATTTATTTATTTTCCTGACTTTTTACTAGTCTTGCAAAATATCACGATGAACACAATGGTAAAGCTAATATTCAATTAAATTTCAGTATTTTCATTTGACTTCAGTTAACACTGTTCTCCTGGTCCTGTGGGACTCAGACATGAAAGAGTATGTTCTGCTTAGCCAACATTGAGGTTTCCATAATTTTTCTCCAAATATAATCACAAACTTAAAATTCCAGGTAAATCAAATCATGATGGAAGGGATAGAATGACTGATTCCACCAACCAAGCATAACCACAGTGCAAAACACTCTAATGTGCTGAATACAGAAAGTTCATACGATTATAAAGGCAAAGACTTTTATAGCTTAACAAATTCTTCTCTTTCCCCATCATGTAATCTCAAATCTTCATAACATTAACAAATTAGGGTTTTTTCCCCGACAGTAGACAAACCTTCTTTATTACTCTTAAACCTGTTTTAAATATATGTAAATAAAAAACACCTCTGATTTATTTATTTTCCCTATGGCGATGATAAATAATTTGTAGCGCTTTTTCTCCTTACTGAAATTATGTCTAATATTTCACGAACTCTGTGGAAAATACTCCATATGGCAGAGGAGACCCATTTCTGCATTTGTGTTTGTTAGAACTGAAAATGCCATTTCAAGTAGGTGCACTAACGTTTACAGCAGAATCAAGATTTATTAAAACTACTCCACAGAGCAACATTGTACAGAATTTATGAACTGTAAAACTGCTATAAAGGTCACTTGAGATGCAAAAGTTTAATTTGGAGTATCATGTTATGGTACAGAACTGCTACACTCTATGCTTGTTAAAATAAATGGTTTAAGGATATTTGTCTCAGTCTGTGGAGTTTATGAACTTCAACAAAAATAATTTCATATTATCTAATATTTTATGTAGGTTTGGTTTCTTTAAGATTTGTTCATAAATCCACAACTTATCTCATGTGTAAGATAGTGAAGAAAATCGACAAAAATTTGATCTCACTTTCAAAATTCACTATCGTTTCATAACCCACACTGCATATCATTATCATTACTTACCCACTTTCAACATTTACTATTTCATAGCATTATTCATTCCTCTTTGGATACCAAGATCTGTGGGAAAGGATAATTTCTCAAGAGATACAATCGAAGTGAACTAGACATTAAGCATTTGTTGTAGGATCATTTGGGAAGGCATTGCTAAACCAGATTATGGATTATAAAAGTGTCTTAATTTGTGCTATTATATTGCAGTATACATAGATATACACAAAATGATAAAACAATCAAAGCAAGTAAAATTTAAGGGAAAAGATCAATTTTAGAGAGATATAATTCTTTAGTATGATAAATATCATACAATAAAAGTATAATAAAATGGAAAGATCATATAAAAAATAGTGAGCATTTTTGAAACGTTTTCTGTGGCTAATTCTCTTAATGGCAAATATAGTATAAAATGATTTTTCTGCAATTTGATTATATATGAAAACTAATACTTATTATCAAAGATCGAAAATGTAGAATCAGAATATTATTTAAGGTGTGTGAGATTTCTTAATGGCACAGTAACCAAGTAGAGCTATGCCACAGTGTTTACATCGCAAAGTGCAGATTATAAAACACTACACTCATCTCTTGATCAATTTAAGAATCTAAAAATCAAGTTTTAAACGCAAAGGATTATTATGGTGTCATATGATTCAATTCGCCCTTTTGAGATAAAAACAGTGAAGATGATATGTGTCCAAATTAGCCAGGACTGGAACTTTCTTCCTCACTATGAAAATAGTATAGCTAAAATGTTTTGTATACCCATAATTTACTAAGGATTTTGCTAAGCAATTCTTTGGAATTTTTTTTTTCTTTTAACAATCCTGTGTCAGAGATACTACTCTTATCAATATTTTCAAGATGGGAAAACTAAAGCTTGGAGGGTTTAAATAATATATCTAGAGTCACACAGACATATAGAGGAGCTAACAATTATGCCAGTGGTTCAAGTGTATTTTCTTAAAAATGCATGGCAGCCTTTGTACTGTATTTATGCTAAGGTGTATTAGAGCCAGACATGAGGGAACAGAAGAATCAGAGGTTATTGCAGGAAGTGTAAGTATTTCAATCTGGAGGATTGTCTGTTCTCAAATACTCCGGATATGACTTTACCTGAAGTTGTAGGTAACGTATAAATAGAGAGTCAGAATTCAGTTCAGGACACTAACTCTGATGCCCACTGCACACAGATTCTTCATGTTGTTGTGAATCTCACTTCTTATCTTTCTTTAGCTTCCTATCCCAGGATCATGCTTTTCCATCAGATCTAATCAACCCAACAACACCTACCTCCTTTGATTGAGAAATTTGGAATAAAGTTCGGTTTTTCTTGGCTAATAGTTCCAGGACTCAGAACACAAACCCATCAGGATTACACTTTGCCTTTAGAATCTACTCAGCGGGCCCTACCATGCATAATTGTGGGTACCAGTCTGTCCCCATCCATATCCCAAATTGCCACCGTCTTTGAGATCTGATCCTATCCAATGATGCTTTACTGATCTCTGGGAGATATACTTTATGCCTCTTTGAATCACATAATTTTATAAAATTTCTCTCTAAAGCTCAAGACATTATTCACAGACATTTCCAAGAGAGAGCACGTTTTTATATTCTTCGTACGCTCATTCTCACTATTATCCCCTGTGCTACACAGAGTTGGTAATGATAGGAATGCATATAGATGGAGCAGTTAAATAGGTTGGTTAAGATTATCTGGGACAGATCATCTCAATAATTTAAGTGATGAGCTTTGAAGAACTCCGGATAGAGAACAGGACTGTTAGCAATGAGTAATTCATTCTGACTCAGGGAAATAAATTTAACTCAAATATTCAAAACTCAGAGTGGAGTTTAGAGGTTGAACACGAAAAACAGAATGATGTAGGAAGACCAATTCAATCATGACCAGGAGAGTTCTCTAGTACTACTAAGTAGCATTTCACCATCATCCTAGAGACATTTCCAGAATAAGCTAGTTGTATTTCTCTAATATATAATTAGTAACATGTGTATAATTTTACTTATGACATAAGTATGATTATCCTCTTCTCTGAGTATGAATACATTTATTTTCAACTAGTTGAGTTATATTTTTAAAGGTTGGATAGAAAAATAAACTCTAAGCTATATTACAGTAAGGTATCAAATCTGTGGGAACTAATCAATGATGTTGACGTGCAGCTGGAGCTGTTCAGGTAACCAGCAACACTCCCCATAGATGGGTGAGTTTGTAGAGAAGTTCCAACTTGAGAGCACCACCATGGTCAGCATAAATCATATTTGTTTTAATCAAATCTAGAGACAGAGTGTACCAAGGTCATACGTAGTATAGCAGCTCTCTGCTGCTGGTGGCGTTTCTCATGATAAAGGCCACTAGAATTGTTTCAAGCAAACCATAATCTATTTCTATATCTTATCTTTCTGTCTCTATTGATAACATACAGATGTAAATATGTCATTATACAAATACATTTCTCACCACTATCTCATGTTTTCTTTTGTTTTTAACACATAGCCAGGTAACTAATTTACGTTTGTTCTATAGCCTCTATTCAGCTATCATTGTGATATCATTGTGAATACACAGGAAAAAAGCATGCTGCGATCAAAAGAGTAAAAATCCAAGGAAAGATATTGTTTTACAGGTTACGCATTTCAGATGGAAGTCTTAATTTGTCACTTAATTGCAGAAATAGTTTAGTAGGCTTAAGGAGAATGGTACTAAAGGTTCATCTGTTTTAAGAACTATGGGAAAATATAAAAATTATGTTTGTTGATTTGAAACTGTACAAAAGTTAATGGCTTTTAAAATTCCACATAAAGTACTGTAATGTTCCTGCAAACAGCTCTTTCTTCCTGCCTTGAAAACAACATACTCTACTAAATTTCTAATACATTTTTTCAAGGGGTAAGTTTGTGTGTGTGTGTGTTTATGTGTGTTTTTATTTTATTTTTTTGTTGAGGGAGATTAGCCCTGAGCTAACAACTGTGCCAGTCTTCCTCTGTTTTATATGTGGGTCACCACCACAACATGGCTTGACTAGTGGTGTAGGTTTGTGCTCAGGATCTGAACCAGTAAACTCGGGCTGCCAAAGCAGAGTGTGCTGCACTTAACCACTGTGCCACAGGGCTGGCCCTACATTTATGTGTTTTTAAAATAAACTTTGGGGGCCAGTCCAGTGACATAGTTATTAACTTTCCATGCTCCACTTAGGCGGCCCAGGGTTCTCAGGTTTAGGTCCCCAACACAGACCTAGCATCACTTGTCAAACCACACTGTGGTGGCATCTTGCATAAACTGGAGGAAGATTATACAGATGTTAGCTCAGGGCCAATCTTCCTCACAAAAAAGCAAACAAAACAAAACAAAATAAAATAAACTTTTTGCATATGGTCAACAATTTCAAATAAGCCATGTGGCTAGGACCTGAATTCATATTAAAAAAATAAATCCTGGGCTAGCCCAGTGGTGTAGTGGTTAAGTTTGCACACTCTGCTTCACCAGCCGAGGGTTTGCAGGTTCAGATCCTGGGCACGGACCTACACTGCTCATCAAGGCATGCTGTGGTGGTGTCCCACGTCAAAATAGAGGAGAATTGGCACAGATGTTAGCTCAGGGATAATCTTCCTTAAGCAAAAAGTGGAATATTGGCAGCCAATATTAGCTCAGGGCCAATCTTCCTCACTAGAAAAAAAAAATCCTTAGGAAAATAGAGTGTAGAATTTTAAACTTAGAATGTTGATATTTTCTCACATTTTCAAAATTCTCAACATGGCTTACAAGTCATTTTAGAATTTGGCTTCTGTCTAATTTTCCAACCATGCCTCCTAGAACTCATTATCTTCCTCCCTCAGTATGTTCTAACCAATCGGGTTAGTTTCTAGTTCCTTGAAACATGCCACACTCCTTCCTATCTTGATGATAGTCCACATGATATTTTTTCTGCCCTAAACAATTTTCAAATGTTCTTCTCTGGCAACTCTTGGGCATCCTTTGGGTTTCCAACACAATGTAATTTTCTCAGATAAGCTTTCTTGGACCGTCTTTCTATATCAGATTTTTACTTTCTTTTCTTTCATAGCATATTTCATAATTTGTAATATATATTTTCATCTGTTTAAAATGATTTGCTCTCATTAAACTGTAGGCTTTAAAAAGACAAAGGCATTGTTTATTTTGTTCACATAATTGGCAAGTTGTAGACACTAAAATGATTTTGTTAAGAATGTGAAAGGAATCACATTCAATAACCCTATATTTCCTTTGAAAAATCCAAAAATTCAGATAAGAATAATTTACCAAGTATCTAATAGATGTTTTCAATGTGAATTTCCTTGAAATTGGAAAATTGTGAGGAATCTAAAACGAATGTATTTTTCTGGGGAATGTAAAACTGTATATTTTGTATTTATAGGATACTTATATGGTGAGTGAAATTATATAGGTTAATTATTCTTGGTTGTATCATTCACACCTAGGATAGTTCAAGTACACATTTTTGTATGGATAATTTTTCCTCCGGTAGAGCACATTTTTTTATGTTAAAGTTAACCAAATTTTGACAGTATTGCATCATTTTATGTATATATGTACACATGGAATTGTATACTAGAAACTTTAAAGGGGTATCAATTAACTGAAGAAGTCTGGCACTGACATATTAATATCACTTAAAAAGATGTGACTATCTAATTTCCTACTAATGCTACTTTATTTATTAGGAATTTCTCTGGGTATAAATAATTCTGACAAAACCATCAAAATATATAAAATATAAATAGGAGCTGAATATCACTGAGGAATTATTTAAACTATGAGATTTCTTTGAAAGTTTACCTCAACCCCAATCATGCCAGAGAAAAAGAATGAAAATTCCACTGTCTTAAACCTTGACATTGAGATCTGGGGAAGGTATGTACGTGTGGAGAAGTGACAGATTCCAGCTGAAATGTTAGAATCCAAAACTGAGTTTCCAGCCTCAAATCGTAAGACCTGGATATTCTAAAAACACTAATTGTGAAACTTAATTAGTGCCTTTCCTAGGTTTACAGTGGACTCAGATGCCTAGTAGAAGGGAACAAGCAAATCCTCATTGGAGAAACCAAATTTTATCATAAAATTTAAAATATTTCACAAATAAAATTCCAGAAAATAATCTACAGTATTTTCAACAACATAAGCAAATGAAGACAAGTAGGAGAATAAGCACAAACAAGAAAGAATGGAAAAATATTTGCAAGGATTTTTCATAATTGAATTATTAAGCATGGACTATGTAATGGCATTTTTAATATATATAGAAAATAAAGACAATTTTGATAATATGTGAAGGAACAAGACACTGTAAGGATGATCAAAGAGATTTATAAAATAACCAATATAACTATTAGAAATTAAATATATAGCCAAATAAAAAATAAAAGGAAAAATTTAATAACAAATGTGACATAGTTCAAAAGAAACTTAGGGAATTGGAATATAGATGCAAAGACATTAGATAGAATGCAGCCAAGAGAGTTGAAAAGATGAAACCTGTGAAAAAGATCTTAAGAAACATGTAAGAATGAGTGAGAACATTGAACACACCTATAACTGGTATTTCTGATGGAGAAGAGAAAGGGATAAAGAATAGGACAGAGAATGTATTTGCAAATACAGAGAATGAAAATTTTCAGAAGGAATAAAAAGCATGGAGGAAGAGTTCAAAGAACACCGATACATACCCAGCAAGACTTAAAAAATAATCTGTACATAAATAAATTATAGTGAAATGGCAAACAGAGAAGTATTAAAATTAGCCAGAATTAAGATACAGTTTCCATCCAAAGAAGTACCAGTTAAAGTAAAAACTAGCATCTTGGCAGAAACAATAGAAGCCAGAGAGATATCTTCAGTGGGTTGTAGAAAGGAACTATTTACTGAAAATTCTTTACCCAGCAAAAATTTCTCTGAAGAATGAGGTCAAAATAAAGCTATTTTTAGGAAAACAACTGAGATAACTCATCAACTGTAGACTCTCTCTAAAAGACATTTCAAAGGATGTCCTTCAGGCAGAAGGAAAGTAATTCCAGAAGGAAGGTCTAACATGCAAGACAAAATAAAAAGCATAGAAATAAATATATGGTAAAATTTATAGACAACAGTAATAAAACAACAATATTTTGTGAGGATTAAGAAAAACAGAATCAAAATGTGTCGACAGTAGCAAATTAGTTGGGAAGAGGTTGAATGAATTCAAAATGTTAGAAAGGTTTTTTACAGTTTAGGACCACAGTACAAATGTTGATCACATTTGGATTTTTCTAAGCGAACAAATTAAATTTCTTAGTGTGACACTAAGAGTCTGAAGTAGCCAGCCTTGGTGGTCTAGTGGTTAAGAGTCAGTGCTCTCTCCGCCACAGCCTGGGTTCATTTCCCAGTCAGAGAACCACACCAACTGTTGGTTGTCATCCTGTGGCAGCTGCATGTTGCTGTGATGCTGAAAGCTATGTGATGGGCACTGCTCTAAGTGTTTTATGCGCTTTAACTAATTTGAGACCTTAACCCAAAATAAAAAAAAGTCCAAAGAATATCAAAATTAAATTAAGAAAGAATAAGAAGCAAAGAATAAGCATGGAAATGAAAAGATGGTAAATAGAAATCCAAATATATTTGTAGTTATAAAAAATGCACCAAATGGTTCAGGTAAAAAGAGTAAGATCATCAGGCTATGCTAAAACAAAAAAGAAAAATAACTATAATCCCACACTGTATATCTTATAAGAGGCAAATCTAAAATGGAAAGATATAGAAAGCATTTTTAAAAGTGGAAAATATATAGTACCTCTAAAATACTTACTAAATAAAACTGTTAGAAATGTATCATCAGCTTCTATAGACTTTAAAGAAAAAGCATTACAAAAATGAACAAAAACTTCACAATACCTACAAGGTTGAATTCACTATTTAGACTTATTGATTTAATTTTAAGCATCTACAAACAAAGCTACAAATGTGAAAAATTGAAAACTAGATGAGAAAGAGTCTGATTAACAAAAGAAAGATTTTAACATGGCTCTCTTGGGAAATGTTGCAATAAATAGACAAAAAAAAATCACCAAGAATAGAGAAATCCAGTAATACTGTAGAAAATTTTATAAACATTACCAAAAAAACATATAAAATATTGCATGGAATAACTAAAGGATACACATCCTTTACAAACTCATGGAGAACATTTATAAAATTTGGCCTTATACTGGGCCATAAAGAAAGTCTTAGTGATTTCAGTATTTGAAATCCTACAGCTCATATTAAGATCAAAATCAATAACAAAAGGATAACTAAAAAGATCTATGCCAGGAAATAAACACACTTTTAAGTAACACGTATTTCAAAGGAGAAATTATCATAGAAATTATACTATATTTTGAATTAAATAACAGTTAAACATAATTTGATGCTATTTTGCATTAAATAATAGTGATGATTCTACATGTATAATCTTCTAGATACAGCTAATACATATTATAAAGAACAATTTCAAACCCTCAAGGTTAATATTAGATTCCTATAATAGTGTATGTCAAATATGCTCTCCCAAAGCTTGCTATATTCTATTGTAACCCCTAAAAACACAAAAAGTAGTTCCTAAGAGGTCATAAAAGTAACGTGTAACACTTTAGCAGTAACAATGCCATTTATCAACCAGTTATTATATGCCATTCACCATGTGTGGTGGAGACCTCTGTTGCTCTACTTAATAGTCCATTCTTCCCCTTTTTCCACTTAATAAGACCCTGATTTTTTGGTGCTTTCTTTGGAAGCACCTAGCTGGTCAGTATAAAGACATTGCCCACTCTTACTTGCCATGTGTTGTGACCACGTGCCTAAGCTCAGGCCAATGAGTTGTGCAAGTACTGGGTGGTTGTTTGTGGAATACCTCTTAGAAACAGCTGGTATGCACTCTTTCATATCTAGGTAATATGGATTTAAATGCTGGAGCTGCTAATTTGATCCATGACTGTGAAAGCTGTGTATGGAGAGAGCAGAGTGGTAAGTTGGAAGCAGCCAGAGTCCCTAGAAGCTTCTTAAAGTCACCAGGGCTTGGATGCTTATCTCTGTACTTTGTGTAAGAGACAAATAAGCTTCCATCACAATGATGCCACTGATATTTTTGGTTTTCTGTAAATGTAGTCAAACCTGATAGATATATTTATGCTCTGCATTTTACATATGTTATTTCATTTAATCCATATCCAACCTCCCAGGTAGGAATTAATATGCTTATTTTAAAAATTAAAAAACTGAGATTCCAGTTTTGTGTAATTTCTCAGTCAGTAAGTGAAAGAGCTGAGTTTTGAACCTAGATTTGTCTGGCTCCAACATTATATTTTCTGCACCGATCTCTGCTATTTCATATTATGATGCCATCAGAGGACATTATCAGTACCTAAAGCATTGATTAGCTTTTTGTGTATTAACTTACATATGGTGGGTGTTTAATAGACATTTGTTATTCAAGTCATCTATTACCATGGGTTGATAGGGCTTAGAAAAGGTGGGAAGATAACTGTAGGTAAAGGAATATGGAAAAAGAGGCAGATATTGCTGCCTGTCTTGATGAGAGGGGTCCCTAAGCTTTTCATGTGATTTCATACATGTACAAAATCATGTCTAAATTCTGAGGACTGTTGGATAAAAAGTATCAACATGGGGCCAGCCCAGTGGCCTAGTGATTAAGTTTGCATGCTCTGCTTCAGTGGCCTGGGGTTCACAGGTTGAGATCCCGGGTGCAGACCTAACACCACTCTTCAAGCCACGCTGTGGCAGCATCCCACAAAAAATACAGGAAGGTTGGCACAGATGTTAGCTCAGTGACAATTTTCCTCAAGGGAAAGGAAAAATATTGGCAACAGATGTTATCTCAGGGCCAGTCTTCCTCACACACACACACAAAAGTATCAACAAATGGCAACACAGTAAAGTGAAACATGTCCTGAGAAATAAATTAAAACTGCTAAGTTCTTTTGTATACTTACCATATTTGTCTTTCTAGGAAAATTTTAACTTTTGGCTTATTTTCACCTGAAAAATTAAATTAGGTATCTTTTTTTCTTAGTGATTTGTTATAAACTTAAATTTTGAAAAGACATTTCCAGCCTCTATCTCTAGTGGAAGGAAGAAAAAGTTAGAAGAAAAATGTTATTAACCCACACAATATGATGTGAGAGGAAACAATAGCAATGAAGTTATTTCAGTAAAACTACAGAATATGGAGAGCAGAAAGGGAAATGGTTCCTTCCTCAGCAGAAGAGAGAAAGTTACAGATTTTTGTTGGAAGGAGGGTACTGACTGAGCCCTTGCACTCTGAAGAACTGGATGCTCAAGCTGGGAGGGACCAGGAACAGTGCAAATGAGTAAACACAGACAGACAAAGGAAACCAGAGAGAGGACAAAGGAACCACCATAGCAAAATGATAGAAAGCCAAGAAAAAGGGAGGGAGAAGAAGAAAACATTTTACAGTAAAAATATGACCAATTTTTACTTTAAAAAACCAGTCTCCAAGAGGTTCAATACCTGTCTAATATGTGTTTCAGAGAAAACGAAAAGAGAAACAATATGTAGAAATTATGAAGGAAGTTGATTAAATTTCCCATGAACTGAAAGTCTCCATGTGGAAAAGGTCAAAAGAGTGTCCAGGACAATAATAGAAAAAGACTGTCTCATGAACAAAGCATGAAATTTCAGAACATTTAAGATAAATTTCAGATCCTACAAGCTTGCAAAGGGTGGACGGGTGGGGAGCACATGCACAAGAATGGAGGCAGAATGGCATCAGAATTCTCATCAGCACAATCAGATTCTAGACAGTGGGGGAGCCAAGATTCAAATCCCTAGGGAAATGAGTTTTTAATCTAGAATCCCATAACCATCCATACTATCACTTAAATGTGATGATAGTGTAGAAATATGTTCAAATATTCTAGGGGCAAAATATATATAACTCCTATGATATTATAGGTTATGCATCAGTTAAGGCAAATAGACTACAGAAAAGAGAAAATTCAACAGAGAAACGTGCCTGAAGATTAGAATAGTAGATTAGTCTCACAGAAACCAAAATGTGATGATGTACAACTGAAATTTATATAATGTTATAAACCTATGTTACGTCAATAAAATATTAGTTTAAAAATAAGGAATAGTAGATTAGACTAGATTGGAGCAGGAGGTACAGAAGGTAGGTCTCCAGGAAATAAAAACTAGGTTTGTGAGATGGAAAAATAAATGTTAAGAGTAGTTTGATGTGAGAGTAGTTTTGAGATGAATAGTGATAAGTACATAGAAAACTAAGCCAATGAAGAATATTAAAAATTTGGTGACTTCCAAAGTAAAAATAAGATAAAAAACAAAATGGTCGTCTATAAAAATAATCAATAGTCACGTGTCATATTCATGTAAGCACTGACTTTTGATTTAACCAAAAAGATATGATTTAACAATATTGAGGTGTGGGAAGAAATTGTGAGACAGCATTAAAAAGAGCCAAATTCTCAAAAAGAAGTTAATAGATGATGTTTACATTGATAATTAGTGCCATAAGCATACAATTTAGAAATATGGAGTTACTGTCCCTTTAATATTCAAAATGATTTAAATTACCTTTAAAAAATTTATGACACACTGTGCTACAGCTCAGAATGGTGAACGGTTTTGCAAAAAAAGGAACCAATTCTGACTCATTTTTCCATTTAGAGGAGAGCCAACACATTTTCTTTTTCCTCTTGAACTGCCACTCAATGATATAGCTGATTTTCACAGAAAATCATTTCATGAAATCTTTCATCTGGTCAATTCTTTGCTAATAATGATAGAACATATGGTCATAAACCAGATGCACTAGTTCATGCTTTGCCAAAATCCTTTCCTCCTTCATGGAGGAAAGTTATCAAAGTCCTTGCTATCAAAGACATAAAAATGAACTCTTTCTATTACAGTCTAACAATTTCATCCTACTGACTCACATCTACTCTCAATAATCAAAGAATACATTTTTAGGATGACAACAGGAAGACAACAGATACCCAATAACAAATAGACAGAACTAATGGATAAACTAATGACTAATAAATACATCTTTTTCTCAAATGTTCAGCTAATTAACATAACGGTGACATTATTTTACTTAATTATGATAATTTAGACATGATATGTATGAAAGCTACTGATTTAAGTAAAGCATTATATAGCAATATCTGAAAATTTATTTTCATAAGAATAAGCTTTACATTTAAATATACGCAACCAGAAAGCAAATTTTTCTAAAATTATCATTTGGCATGTTTCACCAAGAAGTTTTTTCCCAATTTGAAAGATCAGAATTTAAAAGTTATGTGATTTAAAAATTATACTGCTTAGGGCCAGCCCCATGGCATAGTGGTTGTGTTCTGCACACTCCTCTTCTGTGGCCCAGGGTTCGCAGGTTTGGATCCTGGACGTGGACATATACCACTTGTCAGCCATGCTGTGGCAGTGACCCACATACAAAATAGAGGAAGATTGGCACAGATGTTAGCTCAGGGTGAATCTTCCTCAGCCAAAATAAGTAAATAAATAAAAAAGTAGACTGCCTTGAGTACTTTTTTTACTGCTGATATAATTTAATTTTCCGCTTTTAACAAGAGGTACTAAGAAGAGTTTATACATTTTGTACTTTTTCTTATACTATTCACTATCATTTCATTTTAAAATGAGGCAGTCAAAAAGTAAGGTGCTTTTCAAACTGTTTCTTGTTCTTTTTCGGAGCCAAATTAAAAAACAATTGTGTTTGTATCTTACCTTGACTTTATTTATTCAAACACATGTATGATGTATTTCTCTCATCCTACAGACCATGAAAATCTCCTTTGTGAAGCTTTTCCTTCCTGTGGTAAAAAATCTCTCCACTTTATAAAGGTATGGCCACACAGGTATGTGGCTGGATTGAAATGGATAGGTGCATCGTAGGTGGAGCAAAGGAAGAAAGAAAGACAAAAAATTGCCAATTAATTTATTCCTGCATTTAAATCATTTTGTAACAACGATATGGTCTTACCTTGTTTTAGCATTGGTTAAAATGTTTCCCCTTGAAAGTGATGACCTATACAGTCAATGAAAATGAAACAAAAACAAATTGTTGAAATCAGACATATTGAGAAATATACATATAGCTTTACATATTAATGACCACTAGTGACTTATGTGGGGGAGGATAAAGTTGTCCTAGACCCTCTTAGGGTCTCTGGCTGGGTCTGAAAATTAAACTGACAAAGATACATTAATAAGAGAGAGCATACAAATTTTATTGAATTTTTACATGCACATAGGAGGCTTCACGAGACAAGGAAGACCCAAAAAAGTGACTAGCGCAGGAAGCATTTGTACCTTTTAGACAAAGAAACAATAAATTCGTGAATAATTGACAAGACAAAGAGGGTTGGGCTAGGGGTAGTAAATGGTGAAGAGCTAACTAGGAAGGTAAGGGTGAGTTTAACAAGCTTTGTTTATACAGATTTTTTGGCCCCAATTTCTCCATCTCTGGTGATATATTCCCTCCTGTTGGCACAGGGAGAGTACCTGTCACCTGAGAGATTTACCTCCTCCTTCAGGGAAGAAAAGTGAGGTGGGGGAGGTCAGAGTAACCTTCTTGCTTCTGTTGTTTTCCCAATCCTTCAATTTAAGATTTTCAGTATGTCAAAGTGCCATACTTTGGGGTCGCATCTCCTGAACCCCATCACCTATAACAAACGTGAGATTGCACATTTAAAGAAATAGGCATCATATATGTAGAATGTGAGCCATTATGTGCTTATATATTTTATGAGGATGTGTTTTGTAAGTTTTATTAGGATTCTGGCTGGTGTATTAAGAATGAATTACAAGAGGCAAGGGGAGATGGACATGTAGTCCCATGTTATTATTGAACACATGAAGTATGGTAAGTCTGAATTGAGATGGATTCTAACTGTAAAACACACATTAATTTTCAAAAACTTAATAAGAAAAAAGAAAGTAAATACCTCATTAACATTTTAAAAAATTGATTACATATTAAGATGATATTTTGGATAATTTGAGTTAAATAAAACATTAAAATTAATTTCATCTCTTTATTTTTCTTTTTAATGTACCTACTAGAAAATTTTAAATTACATGTATGGCTTGCATTACATTTCCAGTGGACATCTCTGGTCTATTGAGAAGTTATCAGCCTCTGGGTATATTTAAAATGTACAACCAACAGAATGGATTGGATATGGAATTGAAAGTGTGGAGTCAGGGATGACTACAGGTTTTTTGTCTGAGCAAGTTGGGGGCTGGAGTTGACCTTTTAAACCCAAGATGGGAAGAGTAGAAGAAGCAGGTTTGGAGAGAAAGATCACAAGTGAAGTTTGGGATGTGTGAAGCCCAAAATATCATGAATGGAAAATCTGAAAAGACAAGACTGTAATTTATGGTCACCTGTAGGTCCTTTAGAAGTTGCCAACTAAAGAAGGATGACTTGAATGTCTTCAGTCTTCACCAGTTTGGCTACAAGTGAGACCGGGTTAACACAATTTTTCTTAACTCATACTTTTATAGAACAGTAACTTCATATATCCTCAAAGTCCTTCCAAATTACTTTCGGCTGCTCATGCTTCTCTGTAAAGACTGCAAGTTACTCTGTCAAGTAAAAATGCTATCCTGCTGTTCTGAGCCAAAGATGACACTTGATGCCTGGGATCTCATGGTCTGTGGACCAATGAGACAACAGTGCAACATTCTACATGTCAGAATCTCAGAATGGCTCCTGTGAAAGCTGTTCTGTAAGATAGAGTCCTAATCTTCTCTTTACTGGAGCTCAAAGTTAGTCTATTAGGAGAGGCAAGCCGATGGATGTAACACCATCCTGATACTTACTTTACTCATGCCCCCAAGGGTCCCTGAACAGAATTATACCTGTTCTCCAACCCCACCCCACTGCTTGTATATCAACACGAGGGAGTACACATTGCATGGGTGCCTCACCACCAGCTCAGTAAACAGCCAGACTCTAAATGTGATATAAAGCTCAATGGAAACACTTTGCGATAATTGGTTGAATTAATTTTTTTCTAGTTCCTCACGCTCAGCTGTAGGAAATTTTGTCCTCAACAGAGGTCTTCTCTCTTCCACTGTGCTGTGCTCCAGTTTCAGAGATGAACTGTGTATTAGGTAGAACTGAGCTTGTAGAGGTTGAGAATTTGGAAGCTATCCCATATGTTTCAACAACAAATTCCACAAACAAAAATAGAGACTCTTTCCATAAAGATAAATAGATAACTCTCTATTTGGATTTTTGATGTATTATCTTACCTTAATTTCTATTTTTGTTAGCAAGAGCAAAAAGCATTTGTGACTATTAAGAATGGTTTATATTATAGTACTTTAGCTCCAAAATATATGAGCTATATTTCGATTCATGTGTGTCAGACTTTAAATATAGCAAAATGTGTTATAATTGAAGCTCTGATTTCGCTTCCTTGTCAACTCTGATTTAACAGTACCGGGGCCTGCCAACTTTCAGTTAGCATGGAAATTAACTTACCTTGCAGCTATTTTCCAGTGAAAGGAATTAGAATGCAAACAGCGGGATAAATATTTAGTTCATCAGGAGAAATATTGTTTGAAATGCTCTTTAGTTTTCATGATGTCATGACATTTAAAATATAGTTTAAGGGAAATTGGCAAAAACATTTTAATTTTTCAGTTCACTAAATTCATATTAATCACATAACAAAACCCCTTGATTTCTGAGGCCATTACTTGTTCATTACAAATACTTGAACAGGTGTTAGCTTATAGTTGATGTTTAATTTTCTTATTAAACTTTCTCTCTAAATTATAAATTCACAACAAAAAGATTTTAGAATCATTGCCTGTCTTTACTTCTAGGTTGTTTAAAGTTCTCAGATATAACAAATCAACAAAACACTAGTTAAAAATACTTTAATTTGTTTAATAAAGCATAATTCCTAGATCTCTAATAAAGAGCAATCTGTTAATGTAGTTTCAGGCCACACATAGACAAGAAAGTGTTAACAATTCATTTTTTTCAAGGAAGAATTTGTCATTCAGTAATTTCACAATAATGTGCTTTATCACAACCTAAACTTCATGAGAAAAATGTACCATCTTTGTTTACATCAGACAAGATTTGGCAATTCCCTTTTTTTAAAAAATCCATTTTTCTTCAAATAACATTAATGGTTTTAGAGTAAGAATTTACAAAAGTGTGAATTGTTTTTAATTTGAACAACAATGTCTGTACACTATCCCAAAGAATCCCAAGCCCATTTTAGATATTTTTAAAGAATATTGCCTATAATGACAGATGTCTATTTTAATTCCTACTATTAGACACACACAGACACACACACACACATTTCCTGTTAGAAACAGTAATCTCGGAAATCTCAAATGGGCTGATAAGAAATCTCTATTCTACTATTTTATGACCCAAATACATTATCCTTATTTTCTTTGATTCCATAGTATAAATCACAGTACTGGAAGGTAATGTATTAAATGCTTTCAGTTGTGCAATCAGAACTCACAACTTCACATCTTTCAATGATTTCTCTTAGATTTTAATTTTAACCAAATAAGAAAGAAAAAGACCAAATATTCTGGAGACAATTTTCTTTTCTTTTTTAGCAAATGCAATACTCTACAACCCAAGTGAAAAGCCAAGAAACAAGCAAAGCATCCTCAATATAATAAAAATAAATAAATGTTACCTGGTGTACAATCACGCACACTGTACTAATAGGAGACATTCACAAACCACATTATGTTTTCATCACCTGAAATTCTGTAATTACCTGGATCTCACAGTCTTATTATAGAAGAAAAATAAGTACAAGAGATTCTCCTAGAAGAAGATATTTTCCCTAGTAATATGCAAAGAAAACAAAATGTTTAACAATGAGAAAAAGAATCTTACAAACCAGAGCCATTTAATAAAGATACTTCAATAAACATTGAAAAGTGCCAAAACCAATGTGTACTTAATATTTATAATTATCACTCAATCTATTAAATATATGTAAGTTTTTGAAATGATTCCTCTGGTCAAACAGTAGTGGTGGGCTTGGGTTCACTTGATCTTAGCCAGAAGGCAGAGAAGAGAGAGATCTTGTGTTCAGATTGACAATATGACTCATGAAACAGTATAGGCTGTAGTCAGCACTAGTTAACTTATTTATGTCTTGAAAATATACATAAAACCATATTTTGAAGATTTCACTTTATCTGTGCTTTCTTTGTTCTACAAAGGTTGAGAAGCAAGTAATAAAAATGAATAACATTCAAAATTGTTAGTAACATTGAAAGTTCTGAAATATAAACATGAAGAAATGAATGGGACCAGTGAAAATGTAAACAAAGTTAGAAAGGCAAGACTGAAGGAATTAAACCATAAAGATCTATGCAACTGACGTAGTTGACCCTCAAATTTGGCCTTGAAAATGACTAAGTCAAAGAGGCACAGGAGCTATATTCAATCATGGGATCCTTTGATCAGAGACGAAGACTGGCCCTATTTTCTTGGCAATACAAATGCTTTTCCTAGATATAAACTCTAAAAGATGTTTTTCATCTGAGGCCTCATAGTAGGAGCCTTGAGCAAAGAGCACTCAATATCCTTATTCATTCTCCCAGTAAACGTGGTCGTGGAAGGCATAAGGCTATATCTTATCTTTCCAAAGAAGACAAGATCTTCATATGAAAAAGCAAGTCATTAAAGAAAGT
Organism: Equus quagga; assembly: GCF_021613505.1. Lineage (NCBI taxonomy): Eukaryota > Metazoa > Chordata > Mammalia > Perissodactyla > Equidae > Equus > Equus quagga. The sequence goes on along the minus strand of NC_060288.1, from coordinate 20,609,417 downwards.
ACTCTAAGGAGTTCAAGCAATTTACCATAGATATGTACCTTCAATATGATCTTCTTTGATCCACGATAGCCAGAAAAATGGAAAGAATGCATATATTTATTCAAAGAATTCTTATAAATATCATTCCTCTCTACCCAGAAAGGGATTGGTTTAATTTCCGGTGTGAGTCTGTAGGGGGAGTGCTTGAGTTGTGGGAGATTTTTCGAGTATTAAAAAAAAAATCTGTTTAGCAATTCAAAACCTGAAAAATAAAAATAATATGACAAAACGTAGATTTAAAGTTTTATATTATAAGGAAACTCCTTACACTTCTTTAAAATAAAATACATATGGTGGCTGTGTATGGAAAGAACATAAAACTTGAAGACTATCGTAAAGATCGACTTGAAGACTATCGTAGAGATCGTCTTTTCCCAAACACATTTTGTGAGGAACTACTCCCAAGTTATGCTTCTTAGAAAAAGGACTTGATAGGTGACTATGATTGGAAAACATTTCATATTCCAGCCACTCTTACTTGAAAATTCACTTAAGCCACTAAATTTGTGGTAATTTGTTACTTCATCAACAGGAAACTAAGACAGTGCAAAAAATATTTGAGAACAACAATTACAGAACAAGGAGGAGTTATTTGTTATCCTTCTTTCCAGATATGTTGATGGCCTACCTTTGTGTTAGGTGCTAGAGATGCAAAAGGAAATGAGACCACCTTGACCCTTGCTCGCACAGATGCTAAAGTCAGTGGTGAGTCCAGGCATGAACAAGCCCTTATTGTATTAGTGTGGACAATGCTACAACTGAGTGTGAAGGGGCATATAAAAAGGACACCTAAGTGGGACTTGAGCATTGAAAGAATTGCTGGAGGAAATTCTTGAGTTTACCAGGCAAAGAGAGATGAGGCATGAAGTGGAGAATGAGAAAGCTGTAGACAGACATAACAACATCCACAAGTGTTAGCTAGAGGGAGCATTTTAATATGGAGATAATGGCACTGTAGGGGGTGAGAAATAGATTAAATTTGCAATTATTCATTGATCATATTATCATATCTTTCCTCTCGAAAATGCACAGGAAAACCATTCTTCCATTCCTCATATCATGCTGGAGTGCAGGCAACCCTAAGGAGCAGTCACAGACCCATTTGCCTGGACACTTTACCTTGTTCACAACTGGAAGAACCTAGATATTTTTCCTGGGAAAATAACAGCTTCCAGCTTCTCTTGCATTTCCAAATTTACATATGAGCTGTAACTATATCAAAACATGATCATATTTTCAATTTGGCTATCTGACTAATTTCTGTCTGCGTTTATTCACTCGAAGTTTTTTTGATGTAACATAGGTGTATAACATTATGTAAATTTCAGATGTACATCACTATATTTTGACTTCTGTATAGACTACATCATGTTCACCACCAAAAGTCCAGTCACCATCCGTCACTGTACACACATGCCCCTCTACCCCTTTCACCCTCCCCCTCCCCCTACCCTCTCTGGTAACCAGCCTTGTTTCTGTAGTGTAGCGGTTATCATGCTCACCTCACACTTGAATATTAATATGCATCTTTCTACTTTATGAATGAATTCATATTTTAGATACAGTTCTAAAACTAATAATTAAGAATTTTTGACAGTTTTCATGAAAAATTCTGTTGCAGCCATGTACGCAGTTGGTTAAATTAGTTTTCATTTGTTAGTCACTTGTTTTCTTTTTCACTTTTAAATTCAATACTAGAATAAACAAATTTGTACATCTATATTTTCATACTTTTAAAAGTATATCCTACCCTTGTGAGATAGCTGCTTGAAATAAAATTTTGTCAAAAGAGAAGTGAATTTTAAAATGAACTGAAGCCTGGAAATTTTTAGTGTTTTTTAGAATTTTACATATATTTGTATGCATATAAATTTATATACACATATATATATTAAACTTAGAAGAAATGCGATGACATCATACATGATGAGTGTCGTGCTAATTTTTTTCCCCATTTCCATCTCACCATTTTCTCTTTAGTGATAAAACTCCTTAGTTCACCCAGGTACTTAATGATATAAGCAATTGCCTAAACTTCTTTAAAGTAAATGTGGTTATATTTTAGCTAATGGGATGCAAATGGCTACCAATACCAACTCAAGATCATACTTTACAAGGAATCTGTATGTGCTTCCCTGTCTTTTTCCCCTTCCTATTCACTGCAAAACTTGAGGAGTTGCTTTGGAGCCAATGATAAAAACCACAACCAAAATTAGAGGGTGGGAGAGTTACTCTACTGGCCTGAATTCCTGTGGAGCAGAGCAATCTACCAGCTCTGAACGGTCCAGTTACTTTAGATCTGCAATATGAGATAGAAATATACTTCTTTCTTTGGTAAACGATATAAAATATGTCATTGTAGCAACCTATCCTATATCTTAACTGCTCTTATTTTTTATGACGTTTTCCTTTTTTTATTGTGTCTTTCCCTTCTATTCCATCCTCACTCCACATCAGCCCCACCCTCTGTGACCTCTCTTCTAAGGAACGCATGCTAGCAACCTTGTATATATTCTTCCTTATGCCAAGTTAATCATGTAAGACATTTATCTACAAATATAAACATATATGTATAAATAAACTTTTTGTCATTTTTGACTGAAATGACATCTTATTTTGTATCTTTCTCTGCATCTTACATTTCCCTTTCAAGATTACAACATGAAAATTCCTCTAAGTTGACATATAATTTTATTTCTTTCTTTTTAGCAATGGCACAATGATCCTTGATTTACACTGTATTCAACCATTCTTCTAATGAATGCCAGTCATATTACTCCATATTATTTTTTGCCACTGTAGATATGCTACAATAAATACTCATATGTTTAAACATCTCAAGGTAGGAATTATTAGGCAAAAATATGAACACAGATAATTTCATTGTAATTAGATTTGCCAGTTGGATTTCTTAAAAAATTATATCAATACTCATTTCCATGAGCAATGTATGAAATTGTGCTTTCCTCGTATCCTCACCCACAGAAAAGTATTTTAGTTCTTCTTGTTATTACTAGTCTGATAGGCACAAAGTAGTATCTCATTGTTGCTTTAATTTGTATTTCTCTGTTGACAAATTAATTTAAATATATTTTCATAACATTTGTTGACCATTTCATTTTGTGCTTTTAAAAACTGAAAATTTGCATGCATTAATCCTTTTGCTATCAGATGATTTATGTTTCTCTCAATAATTGTATGAACTTTTTATATATACATATACTTACATACATACATATATGCACACCTCTCTTTGTGTTATATTTATTCATGATAACCATGATCATGTTTGTCTAATTACTGTGCATATGATATATTTTAATCATTCAATTTTTTGTGAGAGAGATTGGCCCTGAGCTAACATCTGTTGCCAATCTTTCTCTTTTTGCTTGAGGAAGATTGTCCCTGGACTAACATCTGTACCAATCTTCCTCTATTTTGTATGTGGGTCACCGCCACAACATAGCTTGATGAGTGGCATAGGTCTGTGCCTGGGATCTGAACCCATGAACCTCAGGCTGCCAAAGCAGAGCATGCCAACTTAATAACTATACTGCCGGGCTGGCCCGTAACTGTTCAATTTTTAAGGAATATTTTGTGAAATGCCTAACATTTCTTTCATAGTCTCTAGGTTTCTGGATTTATTCAAGTTGATCATCCCTAAAATGTTCATGTGACCTGTATTGTCTTGTAATGATTCATTCTTTTATTTTTTCACATTTAAAAATTTAATATATCTGAATTTCATTTTTCTATATAGTGTAACATAAATATCCACTTTAATTTTCTTTCAAATATTTCAGGCTGTCCATCACCACTTATTAAATAAATATCTTTTTCAAATTTATTGAACTACTACCTTTTTATGCAGAAAATTCTCATATACTTTGTGATCCTTTTTCAAGTTATCTATTCTCTTCTACAAATCCATTTTTTCTAATTTCTATACTAATAATCATAGTAATTTTTAAACTATACTAATATCATGTAGTATAATATTAATTTTTTATGTCTGTTATACCTTCAAATTTGTTGCCCAACAAATTAAATGCCACAAACAATAAGGTGGAATATTTTGTTCTGGCTAAATGGCATCAGATGCCAAAAATAAATCCTGTTACTACAAATTCCTGGATAAAACTGAACAATAACCACTACCACCACCAACAACAAAATATTTTGAAAGCATAGTTGTGCTTGCTCAAAAAAAGTGAAATTCCTATGGAATAAATACAAAGAGGATATGAATTACAAAAAATGTGATTAAACACTATGGCAGTTGGAGGCATTTTGGTGAAAACTAACCTGGAAATATTTCCTAATAGCTTTGGGCTTTGTTTTTGTTTTTGTTTTTGTTTTTGTTTTTTTGCTGAGGGAGATTAGCCTCAAGCTAACATCTGTTGCCAATCTTCCTCTTTTTTCCGCTTGAGGAAGATTAGGCCTGAGCTAACATCCATGCCAGTCTTACTCTACTTTATATGTGGGTCACTGCCACAGTGTAGCTGACAAGTGGGGTAGGTTCACACCCAGGATCCAAACCCATGAACCTGGGCCACCAAAGTGGAGAACGTGAACTTAACCACTAGGCCACAGGGTCAGCCCCAAGGGCTTTGTTTTTTATGCCCATAGATATATAAGAAGCAAGCTCTTGGGATCATTTAAAGCAGGGAGTTGTAAGCCAGTCTCTCACCTAAAGAGAGACCACTCAATGGGTTCCTTCCTCCATGAAACAGGTATCAGAACATACTGGCTTAAATACCAGGAAGATGACAAAAAGCCTGCCTTTCCTTTAGGCTCTGAGTAGGGGAGAAATTAGTAGTTTTGTAATTCAAAGCCCCAACTGGTGTTTGGAACTGGGAAAATGATACGGTGGTTATGAAATGTGAGTTTACACTACCTCCATGGTATGGAAATTCTTACACTAAGAAAAAACACAAAAAGGTCCCCAGATCAGTGATACACTTGGGGTGTGTGGCTCGCCAGCAAACAGAAAATCACTCTGGGGCACCATTCCTCCACAAAGGCTGCATACGCTTTTCACAGGACTGGATTTGGGCCACACACGTGAGAAGGCCAATATGAAGTTTTGTTAGTCCCTAGTGGAATAGACTGTTAGGGATATTTTCCAAAGCCTAGAAGCATATTGAAAGCTGCTAACTCATTTTATGAGGAAAATATAAAACTAACTCTAAATCTAAGCTGTTATTCCTATTAAAAACATACACACATGGTGTCCAAATTATTTTTAGTGGGCTTGTTTCTGCTCTATCTCATTCCACCAACGATGGATGAGACATTTTGTAAATTACATAGACAGATCTATCAGTAAATGTCAAAATAATGCATCACAATCAATTAAAGTTTCTATCAAAGATGTAGTTATGTTTGAACACAAGGATGTATATTAGTATGCTGAACGATAAATAGAAGTGACCATGTCATAAAGTTGTTTACCGCATGGACTTGAATGTCAAATGGCTTTTAGTTCAAGTCTCAGCTGAACTCTGTCTATATATCGATTTTATTCCTTTCCCTATCATAAATATTGTGCAGTTGGACTAGAAGGATTCTCCCTTAATTTGAAAGAGTGGTGACCTGAAATAATAGCCATCATTATATTCAGGATAATTTCTAGATACCTTCCTCTACAAACTCAGGAATGTAAAAAGAATATAAATGTTCACACTTTTCATGATGGAATTGACAATTCAATAAAACAACTTAAAGAACTAAAAAAAATGAATTTTGAAAATGAGAGATTTGTCATTATTTTGAAGCAGTATAAATATATAGCTATAAAACAAATTGTCATCCATAAAAATACGTGGAATTAATGATACCAAAAAAGGGAAGCAGATTACAAGATAAATATACACAACTCAGAAACTTTCCTTCCCACCAGCATTTTTTCCTCTCCACCAGATTTTTACTTTTGTTGCTCGTGCTTATGGTGTCGTATCCAAAAAATCATTGCCAAAACCAATATCGAGGAGCTTTTTCCGTATGTTTTCTTCTAGGAGTTTTATGGCCTTGGGTCTTTCATTTAAGCCTTTAATCCATTTCAAGTCAATTTTTGTGAGTGGTGTAAGATCGGGGTCCAGTTTCATTCTTTGGAAGGTGCATATGCAGTTTTCCCGCCACCATTTAACGAAGAGGCTATCTTTTCCCCATTGAGTATTCTTGGCTCGCTTGTCAAATATTCATTAACCATATATGCACGAGTTTATTTCTGGGCTGTCTATTCTGTGCCATTGGCCTATGTACCTGATTTTATGCCTATACTGTATTGTTTTGATTATCTTTGTGATATAGTTTGAAATCAGGAAGTGTGATGCTTCCACCTTTGTTCTTCTTTATCAAGATTGCTTTGGCCATTTGAGGTCTTCTGTGGGTTTATATGAATTTTAGGATTTATTTCTATTTCTGTAATATACGCCATTGGAATCTTGATAGGGATTGCATTGAATCTGTAGAAGGTTTTGGGTAATATGGACATCTTAACAATATTAATTCTTCTGATCCATAAACACAGGATATCTTTCCATTTGTTTGTGTCTTCTTCAGTTTCTCTCATTAATGTCTTACAGTTTTCACTGTACAGATCTTTCACCTCCTTGGTTAAATTTATTCCTAAGTACTTTATTGTATTTGATGCTATCATAAATGGGGTGGTTTTCTTTATTTTTTTTTCAGATAGTTCATTGTTAGTATATAGAAATGCAATTGATTTTTGTATGTTGATTTCATGTCCTGCAACCTTCTTGAATTCATTGATTAGTTTTAACAGTGTTCTAGTAAAGTTTTCTATCTTCAAACAGTGACAATTTTACTTCTTCCTTTCCAATTTGAAGCCTTTCTTTCTTTTTGTTTCTTTACTGCTCTGGCTGTGACTTCCAGCGCTATGTTGAATAGGAGTGGTGAGAGGGGACACCCTTGTCTTGTTCCTAATCTTGGAGGAAAATCCTTCAACCTTTCATTGTTGAGTAGGATGTTAGCTGTGGGCTTGTCATATACGCCCTTTACTATGTTGGGGTATATTCCTTCTTTACCCAATTTGGTGAGAGTTTTTATAATGAAAAGATGTTGAATTTTGTCAAATGCTTTTTCTGTATTTGTTGAGATGATCAATGTCTCAGTAGATTTTTTGTACATATAGGCAAGATTATTCTTTCATGTAAATGGGGAGACAGACCAAGAGACCAGAATAGCTAAAGCAATTTTGAAGAAGAAGAAGAAAGTAAGAGAATTCAGTATACCCTATATCAAGACTTTTTATCTACCTACAGTAATCAAGACTGTTAGTATTTATAAAGCAATAGATCAATGGAACAGAATAGAGAACCCAGATAAAAACATGCAAATATACCCAAAAGATTGTTTTTAATTGTAGTAAAATACACATAGCATAATATTTTAACCATTTGAAAGTGGACAATTTCATAGTATTTGGTGCATTCACAATGCTGTGCAAGCATCACCAATATCTAGCTCCAGAACATTTTCATCACCCCAATAGGAAACTCCATACAACTAAGCAGTTACTCTGCATTCTTTCTTACCCTCAGCCTCTGGCAACGCTAATCTGCTTTCTTTCTCTTTGGGTTTACCTATTCTGGATTACATAGAAATGGATCCTACAATATTCGATCTTTTGTGTCTGGCTTCTTTCATTTAGCATAATGTTTTCAAGGTTCATCCATGTTGTAGCATGTATCAGTACTTTGTTCCTTTTAATTGCTGAGTAATATTCTGCTGTATAAATTAAATGGCATTTTATTTGTTTATTCATCTGTAGATGGACATTTAGGAGGTTCTCGCTTTTTGGCTGTTGTGAAAAATGCTTCAAAGAGCATTCATGTACAAATTTTTGTTTGAACACCTGTTTTCACTTCTTTTGAGTATACACCTAAGAGTGAAACTATGGGGTAATGTGGTATTCTATGTTGAACTTGATAAGGAAACATCAAATTGTTATCCACAGTGTATGTACCACTTTATATTCCTTCTAGCAATATATGAAGACATCTTTTTCTCCACATCTTCATCAACACTTGTTATTTTCCATTTTTAGTTTTTATTTTAACCATCTCATTGAATGTTTTTGAATTGCATTTCCCTAATGACTACCACTGGACATTTTTCATGTGCTTGTTGACCATTTGTATGTTTTCTTTGGAGAAATGTCTATTCAAATCCTTTGCCCATTTTAAAATTGGATATTTTTCTTTTTTGTTGTAGATTATAAGAGTTTTTAACAAATTCTGCATATTAGATTCTTATCATATATATGATTTGCAAATATTTCTCTTCCATTCTGTGGATTGTCTTTTCACTTTCTTGATAGTATCGTTTGATGCACAAAAATTTTTAATTTTAAAATGCAAGTCATCTATTTTTTCTGTTGTTTCTTATGCTTTTAGTGGCATATCTAAAAAGCTATTGTCAAATACATCATGAAGATTTAGCCTTATGTTTTTTTCTGAGTTTTATAGGTTTTTACTATTTTTAATGTTATCGGAAATAGAATTGTTTTCTTAATTTCTTTTTTGGATTGTTAACTGCTAGTGTATGGAAATACAACTAATGGCCAGCCCTGTGGCCAAGCAGTGAAGTGCACTCTGCTTTGGCGGCCCAGGGTCTTGCCAGTTCAGATCCTGGGTGCAGACATGGCACCACTCATCAGGCCATGCTGAGGTGGCATCCCAGATAGCACAACCAGAGGCACTCACAACTGGAATATACAACTATGCACTGGGGGGCTTTGGGGAGAAGAAGTAGAAGAAGAAAAACAAAAGAAGAAGATTGGCAACAGATGTTAGCTCAGGTGCCAATCTTTAAAAAAACATACAACTGATTTTTACATGTTCATTATGTATCTTGCAATTTTGCTGAATTAACTTATAATTGCTAATAGTTTATGTGGATCCTTTAGGATTTCATACATATAAGATCATATCATTTGAGAATACAGATAGTTTTTACTTCCTTATTTCCAACTTAGACGCCTTTAATTTCTTTTTCTTGCCTAATTGCTCTGGTTAAAATGTGCAGGACAATGTGAAACAGAAATGATGAAACAGGGCATCCTTGTTTTATTCCTGATCATAGTCTTTCTCCATTAAGTATGACCCTAGCTGTGAATATTTCATAAACGTCCTTTATTATGTTGAGAAAGTTTCTTTGTATTTCTAGATTTCTGAGTATTTTTATCATGAAAGGGGTATTTTGTCAAATGCCTTTTCTTCATCTGAGATGATCATATGAGTTTTTTTCACCTTAATTCTATTAATGTGGCATACTACATTGATTGATTTCTCTATATTGTACCAATATTGCTTTTCCGTAATAAATTCCACTTGATCATGGTGTATAATTATTTTTTAATTTCTTGAGGAATTTTGCTTCTGTTATAAGGAATATTGGTCTGCAGTTTTCTTTTCTGGTGATGTCTTTGTCTGGCTTTGGTATGAGAGTAGTGCTGGCCTCATAGAATAAGAACAAAAACCTTCCCTCTTTTTCAATTTTTTGGAGGAGTTTGAGAAGGATTGTTGTTAATTCTTCTTTGTATGTGTGGTAGAATTCACCACTGAAGTCGTTAGCTCCTGGGCTTTTCTTTATTGGGATTTTTTTTATTACTCATTCAGCCTGTTTGCTTGGTATAGTTATGTTAAAATTTTCTATTTCTTCTTGAGTCATTTTGGTAGTTGGTGTGTTTCTAGGAATTTGTCCATTTCATTTATGTTATCTAATTTGTTGCCATATAATTGTTCATAGTATTCTCTTATAACTCTCTTTAATTTCTGTAAGGTTCATAGTAATGTCCCCTCCTTTATTTCTGATTTTATTAGTTTTAATCTTCTATCTTTTTATCTTAATCCCTCTACCTAAATTTTGTCAATTGTGTTTATATTTTCAAAGAACTAATTTGGGTTTCATTGGTTCTCTGTACTGTTTTTCTAGTCTCTATTTTATTTATCTTTGCTATTTGTAATAGTGCAAATCTGAAATTAATCCAGATATCCTTCAATGTATGAATGCTTATACAAACTCCGGCTTGTCTATACTATGAAATACTTTTCCTAAAGAAGTAAAAACACAAACAACCTGGACAAATCTGCAGAGAATTAAGCTGAGCAGGGAAAAAAAGAAAAGCCAATACCAAACTGTTTCATACTGTATGATTTCACTTACATCACAGTCTTGAAATAACAAAATTACAGAAATTTAGAACAAATTAATGGTTCCCCCAGAGGTTAAGGAGGGAATTGATAGGGGGAGGAAGTGAGTGTAGCTCTTAAAGGACAATATAAAGGATTCTTGTGGTGGTGATGGAATTGTTCTTTATCTTGGCTGTATCAATGTCTGTATCCTGTTTCACAAGATGTTATCATTGGGGAAAATTGGGTAAAGAGTGCATTGGATTTCCATATTATTTCTTACAATCTCATGTGAATTTACAATTATCTCAAAATGAAGAATTACTTTTAAAAAGTGAACTAAAAATATTAGTGGAAATTTTATTAAGAAACAAAATCAAGTTTGAGTGAAGGTCATGCAAAGCTTCACGAGAATACATTTTTAATTTATATATCTTCAGTGCCTCACACATATTAGCTGCTAAATAAATGAAAATATAAATAAGATTGTCTTTACACTTATTAAATATGGTAACTTTAAAAAATTACTATCAGTGGTAATAAAGATGTACGGTGAAAGTACAATTTAGAGTTGATGTCAATGCATATTTGTAGAGTCCTACCCGTATGTTATTTCATATATAGGGAAATAAGATCTGTGTGATAATTTCCATCTTCATTTTCTTTGATTTTATTTAATGCTATTATACTTCCTTGTATAATTACCTATATTTTAAATTTTGCTTTTTAAATATTCGGCACAATTCAATTTAAGTAAAACTTTCCATTCTACCTTTATTTTAGTGCAATGAATTGTGCAATACCTTAGAACTATTAGCTCCTCTTTATTGTTAAGTACTCTTGGTTATCTGCTAGTTTATTGGTTAAGTAAATCAAGTAAATTGCTTTCTTCTATAAATAGTTGTCAAAACTCTTATGAAAATGCAGGTGAGTGAGGAAATAGCATTTGATTGTCTATTCAATGAAGACATTTTCCTTGGAGAGAAAACTTTTTGGACCTCAAAAGGAAACCATCATCGCTATACTTTCGTCCTCTAGAGAAGAGTCTTATTTTTTTTTAACTTAAGAATGGAATATTTGGCAAGCCTATATTTTCGACTCTAATGGATGACATTTACATTTTATAAAACAAATATTTTTAATACTTCTGCATTATATAGATTTTACAGTTGGAGCTGCAACTACATAAACACCAAGGCAGGCAGATACCAAAGCTACAGTAAATCTTCTTTCATGGCCCTGCATTTCTACACCTAGAGGCTATATAGGGAGTTTCTGAATTAACAATAGATTAAAACTCTGCTCAGTAAAGGATAACTTCTACCTCTGAACAGATGTTTTTAAATACACACTCCATCATCAAAAGCTGCTTACTGCCATTGGAAAGATATTATGGATCGTTCAACAAATATGCATTGGGCAGTATTATCAATAGGAAGAAGCTCTGCTCTCTGGAGTGAAAGCCTTGAGGGAAGTTCTTTATGATTTTTTGAAAACAATAATAAATGCCACTTTATATCATAGTATAATACGTTCAAAATTGTATTCTTGTTCAATAAATATATTAAATGAAAAGAATACCGGCATATATTCAGAATGTTGTTTAAGAATGATTTTTCCTTTTCATAAATAGACCAGAAGAAACTGAATTTATACCACATCAGATTTAAGTACTAAATATAATCTTTCACTTAAAAAATAATCACTAAACCAATGACAATTAATTATATAGAATTATTTGTATTACAAATGTTCACTAATATGCACTTGAAATATTTTTTTTTCTTAATGACTACTACATTTCAAATCCCATGAGCATAAAATGTAACATCTGTTTTTGTCTATGTACATTCACTTTTGGGAAATAGGGAATAGAGGCAATTACATAAAAACTTCAAACCAAAATACATTTGTGATTTACTTATTCAATGATTCTATACTCAACCATGCCTTTTATAAACTATTGCTGCATTTATCCCAGGAAAGAAATGGATAACTTTATGGATTAAAAATGTAAAGCTATCCAGTATATATTTTCTTCTGGACATTTACTTTCAAAAGAGGCATTGCATTTTCCTTTTTAAAAATAAAATCATAAAACTGTTTAGATGTCTTATAATAATTTCTGAAAATCAAAGATAAGATCATGTAATATAACATTGAGAGAAAGATATGCATAAAATGTGAAGAAAATAAAGGAGAGGTTTTTTTTAACCAAGGAAATTAGTCACAGGAATTTGGAAGCAATGACAAGCCAGAAAGATATGGGAAATATCTTTTGCTCTGTAGCTTTAGTTTTCTTGGAAAAACTGAGAGCAATTCTCTTTCAGCCTGTGACTCAGTTAAAAGTAAAATGTGGATATGAGAACTGTAAAGTACCTACTCCTGTCTTTTTCGGTAAAGAAAAAGGAATGGATAAGATGACTTGTTCCTCAAACTCTTCCTGGTCTTTCTCACCATGGTGCCATTTGAAAATGTCAAAATATTTTAACCACATTGATCATTACGATTACATAGAGGAAAAATCATTTTTCCATCGAACATCTTCATCATTGATGACAATGTCAAACGGGTCCTGGACAGCCTTTCTGAAAGAAATCTATTTCTACAGCATTGAATGTATCTTGAAAATAATAAAGCACCTACCTGCTCTTTGGTAAATTTATTTTAATAAATACCAAAATGAGCAGACCAAGCCATCTGTGTTCTTCCTGCTGGTAATAAAAAAGGCATTTGTTTGATGCTGACATATTTCTCTGAGTGCACCAAGTACTTTATTTTATGATGGTATTTTTACAGCTTCCTCTAAATGAAATAATGCAAGATGTTTATTGTTTCAGCATCTGCTCCCATATTCTCCTAGCCACTTGAACAATGACTCACATTTTTTTGAAAAGAATCACTTGATTGTTTCATCTTAAATTTACAGAGATAAGCCTGTTTTCTTTTTAGCACATTGTCCGATCTCAATCCAACAAATGCTATAAAAGAGAAATGTAGATTTTATGAAGGAAGGGAAAGAGAAAAAAGGGTAGTCATAAAAAGTATAAACAAGTTCTTAGCTATTATGTATATCGTTATTGATATATTTACTAATACTCCACCTTGTTTTGTTTTTTTTTTTTGAGGAAGATTAGCTTTGAGCTAACATCTACCACCAATCCTCCTCTTTTTTGCTGAGGAAGACTGGCCCTGAGCTAACATCCATGCCCACCTTCCTCTACTTTATATGTGGGACCCCTGTCACAGCGTCGTTTGCCAAGCAGTGTGTAGGTCCGCATCCGGGATCTGAACTGGTGAACCCTGGGCCACCAAAGGGGAACGTGCAAACTTAACCACTGGGCCGGCCCCACTCCACCTTGTTTGCAAGGGTTTGATGTGGCTGCCCTGCAATACATTTTGCATTTTATCTCATGCAACCAAGAATGGAATAAAAAAAAAATGTTCACAGTTGTTATCATTGTTGTTATTGTTTTAGTCTTAGAATCACTAAACCTCAAATGTTTTATCTATGTTTATGTGTTAGAGAAGCAGGTAGTGGAAAACATTGCAAGTATCTACTTGAAGACTCTACCTCAGAATATCTCCTCCGTTGCTCTATCACCATGCTGAATTCTGACTGTTAACACACCTCTCTTAAACACAGTCTCTAACATATTTACATGCATTTGTACGTACATATTTCTGTAAGACTTCAGGAAAGTCACTTCTATTTCCTTTAATCATGTAGCATATACTGAAGAGAGGACTATGGGAGAATAAATGATCTACCTAAACTAACTGCAATTAATAGGAGTAGGAAAGATGTTGGCATTTCGTAGCCTCCGTATGAACAAAAACAAAACAATAAACACTTCATTTGAGAGTATGATATATTACGTAATTCATACGTTGAGATGGTAGACAGCTAACACACACGTCTGACCATACCAGTGATAGAGGACCATATCAATCCAGTTTGATTTCTTAGTGCCCTTGTACCTGTTGGTTGGTAAAATTTTGGATATCATCTTGGATTATAAGGGTTTCAAATCCTAAGAAAAATATAAACCTTGACAAATTAACCAAATGCTTTTATACTATACTCTACTACCCCAAACTCCACCTTTCCTTTTTTATTTATGTAGACTTTCCATATTGATGGGAATTGCTGTATTCGTAAATATTTTACCTAGACGATGATGTTACCAAGAAGGAATACACAGGACTTGGTGTTTGAATGGGAAAGAGATGTGATGAGTTAATATTTCCAATATTAAAAGTTAATTTGGGGCAAATTAAGATAAAAAGTTGGATTTTGGATATTTTGAGATTCAGGTAATATCAAGACTAGTTTCTGTTACTAATTAACCTAGTGAATTGTACACATGTACACATTAAGTATTCTCATCTGTTATGACTGTGGCTTTCATTTAATCAGAAAGCAGTACTAGTTTTGTTTTTTTTTATTATAAAATGTAAAGGCCAATTTTAACACTTTAGTATGGTAGGAAAGAGGAGAATGACAAACCACCATCTTCTTAGCTTGTTTATCACACTAGCATTACTGGTGTAAGTTTCTACGACAAGTATCTAAATTCTTCTCATTGGAGGTGACATGGTGGCTCAGATTACAACATCTTGATTGTCTCCAGCACCTAAGGACCACCCTAGGGTGGTTCTGGATCAGAGCAAGCCAAAACTCTGAGTCAGTTTTAAGAAAGTTCCCTAATTCTCCTAGGCCAGGGAAATTTTTGCTAGTTCCCAAAGGTCCCTGAAATGAGATCCCTTGCTGTTAGAGTGTATGAGCCAAGCTTATTCAGTTGCTTAAGAAGGATACATTAAAACACGGCTGACAGGAGTTTCCAGTGGCTTTAGAGCCAGTTTACGATATGAAACCAAAGGAAATAAAGAGAACTTATTTGGGTAATAGAGCAAGTCCATCCAAACTCATAAGCTGCATACTTGAGTTCTTATTCCATTTCATTTTAGTAATGGGAAAGAAGGCTTGGGGGAAATACACAGGCTAATGTATAAGTTTCCTTCTTTTAGATCAGGGCTAGATTCTCTTAACTCCTCCACCAAAACCAAGTTCAACCTAAACTTGAAAAATCTATTATTTTATTTTCAGGGCAAAATCATTATTATCCTCAAGCCATCAAACCCATTAACTTTCCAAGCAGGAAACCATCAAAATTGTAATCTAAAATCTCAATTCAAAGAACCCTTCTGAAATAAACAAACCCACACTCCTTTCGTATAAATGGAGAGTTAATTCTGGGAAATATTCCCAGTTTCCTGAGTTCTTTCCAGCTGCGGCATACTTTGTGCTCTCAATGTTTATTATGAAAGAAAAAAAGGAAGAAAATATAAAGAAAAACAATAAACATAAATTTTTTACCATTTTTGTATATATATTTTTGTGTGTATATATTTGGCAATTTTGAAAGCAGAGAGAAAAATCTTTTACACATTTCGATACTGACCCATGTAATAAAAGGCTGTTTTAGTGACAAGTTAAAAGTGAACACAACCTGTACCTATTTCAGCAGTATGATAGTATCTATTGCTTATCTACACTAATAATCTTAAGGAACAAAAAAAACTGCTATTTTAAGTAGCTTACTTCCTGTTTCTTATCCTGGGGGGGCAAAAGCAAAGTGTATTTCCATTCCCTAGCATTTTGAAAGTGTTGACTTCACTTCTCATTGAGATGATAATCTAAGACACTTGACTTAAATACATTTCTTTCAGTTGTCAGGCTTTAGACTTTAATAATTGAGAAACTTTTTCAAATACTCGTATTAAAAATCTCCAGGGATTAAAAACATAAAGCCTAACATAGGGTAGTTCTATTACATTTACCAAGGGATAAGGAGACATCGTCCATCATGTTTCTAATTAAAATGCTCCCACAGAAAAAAAGTACCTTGCTTTATGAGGCCCCTTCCAGTAAGACTGGATTTGACACTAATGTGTGATTACTGAGATAAATTACGATGTTCTAACAAATACAACTCGGAGTGCATAGGTTAGATATCAGGATAATTATGTTTTGTAAGTATTAATGACTATTTTTCATGATCATTAATGGAAATTACTTTTTAATTGTTTTCACAGTATAATCACTCCCTTATCCATTCTAGTAAATATCTATTTACTATATTTCTGATGGTTATTTAGGAGTGCAGCTGTGGTAATCTATCACTAGACAAGTATTAAATCTTTTCTAATGTTTTACTAGAGTTAATTCATGTAAGCTTTATTCATGTTCAATAACGGCCTCTGTTACATTAAAAAAAAAGGTCAATAATGATATGTTATGGGGTAGATAAAGAATTCCTTAGAAAAATTTCAAATTAATTAGCCATTTCCCAAACATAATGGATGCATGATACGTCAGTGCCTCGTTGATTTGTAGTGCTTCTTAATTTCAGAATGCATTACTTTTGCATAGTAGGTCTATTTCAAGGGTCAACGTTCTGTTTTGCTCATTGTTTGTCTCATTTTGAGTAGCCTCACACTGTCTTTATGTGATGCCTTTATATCTTTTACCATCTGGCATCACGTCTCCCTCATCACTTGGTGTTTTTCAAATAAATTTCTATTTATTCTTGCCTGTGGATCAACTTTGGAGTCATTTTGTAATACTTCTTAAAAGCACCCATAAGGTATGCTTTGGGGTTTGTATTTTATTTATATGTTAATTTGAGACAGTGCAATGTTTCTCAATATTCGTTATTCACATTCAGGACAGTTATTTTTTAAACCCTTTTATTAAGGTATGATTGACATATAAAAGTTATGCATAATGCATGCCATAAACATATCCATTACCTCCAAAAGTTTTCTCCCATATTCTTTATTATTATTGTTCTGTTTTGTATTTTTCATAACGTTTTACATAAGTACTACCCTCCTAGCAAACTTTTAAGTACACCACACAGCACTGCTACCTACAGGCACTGTGGCATACAATAATTCTCTAGACATATTCATCTTGTGTAACTGAAACTTGGTACCCTCTCAGTAATACCTCCCTGTTGTCCTCTTCCCCCAGCCCCTGTCAATCACCCTTCTATTTTCTATTTCTATGAGTTTAACTATTTTAGATTTCTTGTATAAGTGGTATCACATATTTTGTCCTTCTGTGTCTGGTTTATTTCACTTAGCATAATCTACTCCGTTTTCATACATGTTGTCACAAATATCAGGATTTCCTTCTTTTTTAAGAATGAATATTCCATTTATGTAAATACTACATTTTCTTTATCCATTTGTTCATCAATGGACATTGAGGTTGTTTCCACCTCTTGACAATTTTGAATAATACTGCAATAAATATGGAAGAGAAAATTATCAATTTGAGATCCTTCTTTCAATTCCTATGGATATGTACCTGGAAATGAAATTGCTATATCATATGGTAGTTCAATTTTCAATTTCTTGAGGAAACTCCATAGAGGCTGCACCAACTTACATTCCTACAAAGAGTGTACAAGTGTTCCCTTATCTCCACATCCTTGCCAACACTTGTCTTACTCAGTTTGGGGTACTATAACAAAACTACCATAGACTGGGCAGCTTAAATACCAAACATTTATTTCTCACAGTTCTGGAGGGAGAAAAGTCCAAGATCAAGGTGTGGGTAGATTCAATGTCTGGTGAGGGCCTGCTTCCTGGTTCATAGAGGGCTGTCTTCTTGCTATACCCTCACACGGTAGAAAGAGTGAGGGAGCTCCTTGGGGTCTTTTTTATAAGGTCAGTAATCCCATTCATAAGAGCTCTACCCTCATGACATAATCACCTCCCAACGGACCCACTTCTAAATATTGTCTACTGGGGATTGGGTTTCAACATGTGAATTTGGGGGGACACAAAAGTTCAGTCCATAGCATTTATCTGTTTTTTTTAATAATAGCCATCCTACCAGACGATATCTCACTGTGCTTTCGATCTGTGTTTCCCTAATGATAGTAATGCTGAGAACTTTTTCATATACATGTTGTCCATTGTATGTCTTCTTTGAGGAAATATCTCTTCGGTTCCTTGGCCCATTTTTTAATCAGGTTATTAGCTTGTTTGCTATTGAGTTGTAGGAGTTCCCTGTATACTTTGAACACTAACTTTTCATCACATGTATGCTCTGCACATATTTTCTCCCATTCCCTAGGTTGCCTTTTTATTTTGTTGATTATTTCCTTTACTTTGCAAAAGCTTTTTAGTTTGATGTAGTTTCACTTGTATACTTTCGATTTTGTTGCCTATGCTTTTGGTGGTACATCTAAGAAATCATTACCAAGGCCAATGATTTTCCCCTTTGCTTTCCTTTAGGAGTTTTACAGTTTAAGGTCTTACATTTAAATCTTTAATCCATTGTGAGTTAATTTTTGCATATGGTGTAAGATGAAGGTCTGATTTCATTCTTTTGCATCTGATATCCAGTTTTGTCAACACCATTTATTGAAGACCAGCTTTTCCCACTGTGTACTCTTGGCACCTTCATCAAAGATCAATTGACTGTACATGTGGGGTTTATTTCTGGGCTCTCTATTCTGTTCTGTTGGTTTATATTCTGTTTTTTATTTCAATACCATACTGTTCTGATTAAGGTAGCTTTGTAATAAATATTGAAATCATGAAGTGTGATACTTCCAGTTTTGTTCTTTTTCAAAATTATTTTGACTATTCTGGGTCTTTGTGGTTCCATGTGAATTTTATGAAATTTTTTTATTTCCATAAAACATGTCATTGGTTTTTGATAGGTATTGCACGGAATCTGCAGATTGATTTAAATACATTTATTTTAATAATATTAATTCTTACAATTCGTGAATATGGGATGCTTTTCAATTTATTTGTGTCTGCTTGCATTTATTCTATCAGTATTTTTTAGTTTTCAGTGTATTAAGTCTTTCAATTCCTTGGTAAAGTTTGTTTGTAAGCATTTTACTGATATTGATGCTATCGTAAATGAAATTATTTTATTAATTTTCTTTGCAGCTAGTTCATTGTTAGTGTATAGAAACACAACTTAAGTTTGTGTATTGATTTTTGTATCCCACAACTTTACTGAGTTTTCCTTAGTTATAATAAAAACTATTTTTATTACAAAAAATGTGTTTGTAGAATCTTTAGGATTTTCTACATATGAAATTATGCATTTGCTAACAGATAATTTTACTTCTTTCTCTCCAATTTGGATGGCTTTTTTTCTTTTTCTTGCCTAATTGCTCTGGCTATGATTTCCAGCACTATGATGAATAGATGTGGAGAGAGTGGGCATCCTGCTTTTCAGAAGAAAGGTTTTCAGTTTTCATCATTCAGTATAATGTTAACTGTGGGCTTGTCATATATGGCCTTTATTGTATTGAGGTAAGTTTCTTCTATGATGAATTTATTGAGAGTTTTCATTATGAAATGGTGTTGAATTTTGTCACATGCTTTTTCTGCATCTATTGAGGTGATCATGTGGTTTTATCCTACATTCTGTTAATGTGGAATCACACTGATTGATTTGCATGTCAAATCATCTTCTTATCCCAGGAATAAATCCTACTTGGTCATGGGGTATGATACTTTTAATTTGCTGTAGAATTCGGGTTGTTGATATTTTGTTGAGGATTTTTGTATCTGTGTTCATCAGGGACATTAGCCTGTAGTTTTCTTGTGGTATCTTTGCCTGTCTTTGATATCAGGATGATACTGGCCTCATAAAAATGGTTTGGAAGTGTTCTCTCTTACGTTTTCTGAAAAAGTTTAAGAAGGATTTGATATTAATTCTTCCTTAAATGTTTGGTTGAATTCATCTGTGAAGCCATCTGGTCCTGGACTTTTCTTTGTTGAGAGGTTTTTGATTAATGACTCAGTTTCCTTATTTGTTATTTGTCTGTGCAGGTTTTCTATTTCTTAGTAATTTAGTCATGGTAGCTTGTATGTTTCTAGGAATTCATCCATTTCTTCTAGATTGTCCAATTTGTTAATTTATGATTACTCATGATAGTTCCTCATGATCTTTTTTATTTCTGCAGCATCAGTTGTAATGTCTCCTCTGTTCATTTCTGATTTTTACTTACTTGAATCCTTTCTTTTTTATTTTTGGTTAGCCAACTAAGGGTTTGTTGATTTTGTTTATCTTTTCAAGTAACCAATTCTTACTTTTGTAGACTTATTCTATGCTTTCTATATTATCTGTTTCATTTATTTGTGCTTTAATCTTTAGCAGATTTCCTTCTTTCTGCTAATTTTAGGTCTAGTCTTTGGTTCTTCTCTAGTTTCTTAAAGTGTAAAGTTAGATTGCTAATTTGAGATCTGTCTTCTTTCTTAATGTTGGCATTTATTGCTATAAACTCCCTTCTTATATTGCTTTTGCTGTAGCCCATAAGTTTTGGTATGTTATGTTTTCATTTTAGTTTCTCACACGATACTTTCTAATTTTCCTTTAATTTCTTCTCTGATCCAATATCTGTTCAAGAGTGTGTTGTTTAATTTTCATGCATTCGTGACATTTCCTGTTTTCCTTTTGTTATTGATCTCTACTTTAATTTCATCACCATTGGAAAAGATACTTGGAATGATTTCCAACTTCTTAAGTTTCTTAAGGCTTGTTTTGTGACCCAGCTTTTGATCTATTCTGGAGAAAGTTCTGTGTATGTTTGAGAAAAATGGGTATTCTGCTGTCGTTGGGTGGAATGTTTTGGACTTGTGTGGTAGGTCTGTTTGTTCTATAATGTTGTTCAAATGTGCTGTTTCATTATTGGTTTTCTGTCAGGACACTTGTGTCATTAAGGTCAGTGACCCAAGAGCTATGTGAAGTGACCAACATAAAAACCACTTTTGATGTAACAAGATGACAATTTCATTAAGTTAAATTTAATGCTTCGATCAATTTAATTAATAAATATAGTTCCCATTAACATAATCTCTCAGAAATTATTTTTCTACATTTATATAAAGCATAAATTGTGTAAATTGAATTATTTTAAAACAATGCTTAGCAATTCTCAGATCTAAAACTGTAAAGCAGATTTATGATCTTTGAGACCAAGGTTTTTCATATTTCCTTTATCCTATATCACATTAAACAGTCTATGTAAGTTTCATGATTTCATAAGAACTAGCATGGTCCATTAAACCCTGCTCTTTACTCTTCCTCCACAAAACTGAGAAAACTAATCAGGAGTTGCCTGCAGTCCAATGTTAATTTGTCACCTCAAGGAATATTTTCAAGTTGCAATAGACATAATAGGTCAGGTACTGTTGCTTAACTCCTTGCAATAGAGATCTTTAGCTAATTATTATCACTAGATTTTAATAATTTAAATTATTTTCACAAATGAAATATTGATACTGTTTTACAGTTGTCAATGTGTACATTGGGTGATCTGACTTTACATTATCCAGTTGATTATAAAGTATTTCAGTGAGCATGAACTTGTTATAAAATCTTTAAAATTTCTGACATCTCAGAGACAATTACATTGTATGAAAATATGCTAAAATTATCATGAGTATTCATTTGTTACAACCTCATTACAGAAATATTTATTATGATGATGTACAGTTCTGAATAAAGCTGGTCAAGGGAGCTTTATAATTGAGCAATTGGTAAGATTTTTGTCATATTTCAAAAAGCACCAAAGCGCCTTTTTAAAGGGCAAGACCTCAGGACAATTTTATGTTAAAGTGAGACTTCAGTCTGCTTGTGGGTTTTTTGAATAGCTGTGTTGAGATATAACTGACATACAAGAAACCACGCATATTTAAATAGTAAAATTTGATGTTTGAATATGTTTATGCACCAGTGAAACCAACACCACAACCAAGATAGTGAACACGTAACTATATATTATGTCTTTGCCTTCAAAGAAAACTATAGCTATGTCTTCAAAAATACATTTTTTTTCTTAAAGCTTTGACTTATGCGGTTCCTTTTAGTTTGAAATTAGGTTGTTTTTCCAAAATGATAGTGTGTACAGATTTATTGAGGCAACTTGCCACCAATATTACAGCAGCAAAACAACATGAAAAGACCCAGCAGGCCTTCTGTAATCAACCGAGCAGGACTTCTGCTTACTCAAACAAAACATGGGTGCCTTTACAATATTGGTTACCTCAAGATGGTCTTTGAAATTTAATGTAATCTTATTGCTGTAATTATATTTCAACTGACATTCCTTCATGTTTACTTAAAAGCAGAGGTATTTTACTTCTCGGAACACTTATGTACTCTGTTCGGCTCCCCAAGGTTCTACTTCTTATGTATTTTAATTTATAAAAATTTATACCTTTTGGGTAATTTTGATATAAAAATATGCCCAAAGTGTTAGATAAAAACTTACATATTCCTTGTACTTCAATAAATAGAAGCGTGGCAAAAGAGAATTTCTAATAAGCTTAAGGTTCACTGGAATAAACGCTCCTTATAATATAATACTAATTTATTGAGTGTTTAAAATTAATTTTTTATATCAAGAAAATGAAATTTTGAGATAGGGAAAATGAAATACAGACTGCAAGAATATATATTTTTAATTATAGGACTTTATTATAAAAAATAAAAACAGTTAAAACAACTCGGAAGTCAGTCATTCCCTTTGTATTGGTATCAATACATATTTTTACTTTTTAGAATATTATATTCATGTAATAAATTTCCATTTTGATATTAGGCAAATCATGGGAGGAAATATAGCTATTTGCCTAGCCCTTGACTTTGAGAAATATTCATACAAGTATTTCATATAAAAAGGAATATAATATCTTTTAAGATATTTTGAAAAAATTTAGTTAGTCTAGAGTATAATAGACACTCATTGTGCCAGATAATGTAAAATTGTTCAAATATGTTAAAATACTAGTGGAGGGTAATAGGAACAAATTTTATTTGACAAAAAGTTGTAGTTTGCCAATGTAGCTAAAATAACTATAACAGTGTTAGGCCACAGTAAATGCTCAAAAAACTGTTTTAAATGAATGAAAAGTTAAAATGAAAGAATATGTTTTACACTAATCCTCCCTAAGACTATTATAAGTAACGAAACATACTTTTTAACTTGAGGAGTATTTTTAAAAATGTATAATACAGTTTTTAGGAGGAGAAAAGTTGTAAAAGTAGGAAGATAAAGAGAACAGTAGTGATTTATCGTAATTTTTAAAATGTTCCTTATAGATGAATACTTATTTAAGCACCAAAACAGGACAACAACTTGTAGGAGGAAGGGACTGTGTGCTTCCGTTACATAACACGTGTTTTTATTAGAGTAATGTAATTTAAACCCACCTCCTCCCCAAAACGCACATCTTTTCCTTGTAAACACTGCACTCATTTGCTTCTTGTTTTTCTCTTCTTTTTTTAAAGTTCTGTCTGCTTATAGTCCTCTCTTTTTCATTCTCAAGGCTGTTTTTATACTCAATGAGTTCTAGTCATGGCAGTATTTCACACAAAGCATTGATTGAGTTTCAACTCTCATTCTCCTCCCCTCTGACCTTTTTACCCCTGATTCTGTGGCATCACCTGGCAACTGTCCAGGAAGCTATTGTCTATCACTTGGTCTTCAGAGACAGATCCCAGAGGAGTGTATCAAAATTGCTCCAGAAGTGATATGGGGAAGGGAGTCAGTGATTAATTCAAGATTCCTCTCTCCTATATAAATTGCAGGAAGAAAGCAGTATCGTGAAAAATTTCATCCTTGATAGATTTGAAAAGTATATTTATTGAGACCTATTTCTTTGACACTTCGTCCTTCTTAGGTTATTTTATTCAATCTTGTATTTACCGAAAAAAATCGAGGATCTTTGCTATACAATGCCACACATGATTTGTAAATGATAGATATCAAAACTCAAGATATGTTCATTAAACATTCTGCCTTTTACTGAATATTTTATATTTTCTATGATTTTTATAATTAACATGTTAGTTTCCTATCTCATCATGTTCAATGTCCTATTTTACGTACTTAGCATCTTACAAAGGTGTGCAAAGTGAGTCTGCCCTTACATAGAAGTTTACTTTGAAATTGCTGATTTTTAGTCCTGTAATTTGGAATTTCCCACAATAATTAATAAAACACATCCTCTCAAAATATTTTGTGGAAATTTCTAATCCTATAATTCAAAACATTTATCAAATAATCAGATAAATTACAGTGCACTATATAGTGGTTAGAAGTCTGGTGGCATTGCAAAATCACACAAACAGGAATTTAAAAATTGTTCTTTCACTTGTGTTACCACACGTAAATCACCTACTATGCGTTTTCATATTATTACTTTCTAAAAAGGGAAGCTAATAACTACCTCATCCTGTAGTTGTAAGGACATCCACGGTACCTGGCTCATCATGAGGCTATGATATATCACAGTCATTATTGTTACTTTGGTTAGCCCAGTGATTCAAATTGTAAGCTCAGGAGATCTCTGTTTGGTATGGATGAGTCAGCTCATTCTAGACTAAATCTCCTTTAGTGACAACAATAATTTCTAGCAATATATACAAATAGAAACTTGAGGTTATGAAGAATTGATAAAAGAGTGCAGATTCTGGAGGGAAGCTCTTGGAAGATGGGACAGGCACAGGGTGAGCTTCCTGTCTGACCACTTTTAGCATGAGGAAAGTCTGCATTTAGTGGCTACAGAGGGAAGTTCTTCAGCCTTTCTGGCCTGAATAACAAGGATAGATTTGAGGTGACCACAGGCTCTGGACAGTAACATAAGAGTCCCAGAAGGAAAAGAGACAGATAAGGGGTTACATATTCTGTTAGGAAATCTTTCCAGTCTTTGACTGACTCTTAAATCATGCAACTGCAGCCCAAACTGACAGCAGTGAAAAGAAATGAGCAGAGATTTAAGCTTCTGCCCAAGCAATAATGTTTGCAATTTGACTCCAAGCAAGTTGATTGCTTCCTAAAACAAAACATCAAGACTCATTTGTGGATATAACAGAATCTAGATTCTCTACAATATAATATTTGCAATGTTCAGGATAAAATAAAAAATTGCTTGACATATAAGAAACCATGAATATGTAACTCTTTCTATGGTAATAGAAAATTAATACAGGCAAATCCCAAACTGACCCAAAAGTTGGAATTAGCAGACTAAGAAGTTAAAGTAACTGTATCACTATGCTTTATGACACAAAGGCAAACATGCTCACAATGAAAGAAATCATAGAAAATCTCAGGAGAGAAAGAGAAAACTTAAAAAAAGAAATATATGGAACATTTTAGCACTGAAAAATATGATACTTGAAATTAAATTTTCACTGGATGCAGTAACGATCAAAATGGAGATGACAGAGGAAGGTATCAGTAAATATGAATATGGTTCCATAGAGATTGTATCATCTGTAGAAAACAGAAAAGTTTGGAAAAAAATGGACAGAGGCTGAGAAAATTATGAGACAACATCAAAAGGTCTAACATGTGTATAATTGGATTCTCAAATGGAAGGAGAATGAGACAGACAAAACACATGAAAAATGATGTTCCAAATAGTCCCTCAAATTTTTAAAAGATGTGTATTTATGTTTCAAAAATCTTAGCAAACTCCAAACAGCGTGACCATCGTTTGATATGGCTTTCTTTATTGCCATTTGGTTCTTTCTTATTATCTTCCTTTTCTCCACTCCATATTGACATCTTTTTAAGTCTTGAGTAAACTCAAAATAGCTGTTTTAAAATCCTTACTACTAATCCCGTTGTCTCTATAATTGCATGATGTGTTTCTATTGATTGTTTTTCTAGCAGTTATGTATCACATTTTCCTGCTTCGTTGGTTATTTAGTTACTTTAAAAAAAATTGGATTCTGGGTATTATGAATGCTACATCATTGAGTGCCTGGGTTTTGTGTTACTAAATAGTTTTGAATTCAGTTTGGGCTCTTAGTTAGGCAACTTGAAGATCAGTTTGGTCCTTTTAAGAATAATTTTTAAATTACAGTCCATTGAGAGTAGCCTTTCTCTCAGTTTAGTTTAAATATGTTACTTTGGCATAAACTTTCCAGAGTCTCTAATGAATGCATTGGGTGTTTGACTGTATTTTCTCCAAATGGCTTGTCAGAAGTCAAGTCTCCAGCAGTTTGAACTTCGGGAATTGTGCTGCTTAGATTTTTCCTTTCCACAAATCTTTCCAATAAATTCCAGCTGATTCAGCCTTCCTGAAATCATATTTCTGTCTTTTCCATTCCTTGAGATTGCTCTCCTCTGCTTCAGGTTCTCCTCTCTGCACCACAGTCTGAAAGGTGTCTTTAGGCAGAAACCTGAGGTGATTGTATAGCTCATCTTGTTTGATTTTTCTCTCTCTTGGGTCACAGTTTTGCAAGTTGAATATCTGGAATCAACTTGTTTATATAGTTTGTGTAATTTTTCAGTCGTTTATGGTGGGAGGGTAAGTCCATAAGGCAGTACCAGTTTCTCCAGCATGACCAGAAGAAGCAGCTTCTATTTTATTATAAGCCATAGTTTCAGTGTAGTTTCTTTAGAGTAAGACTAAACTTAAAACAGAGAATACATTCAAAGAAAAGCATTGAGTAAATAACAATGTAGGGGTTATTCGTATAAAATAAAAGAATTGTTAAGGCAGTATGAATGTAAATGGTGTCTAGTGAACACTAGTTTAGTTTATTAGTTTGACAGAGGATGAGGCAGCGAAAAATAGGGCAAAAGGAGGTATAAAATCTTGGAGGTGTAAGACAGCTGAGGAACTGCAGACATTGCTCTCTCCTAGGATGCATGACTGTTGATGAATTAAGCTCAAAGATGATTAAATTGCCCTGTATTCCAGACTAAAACATTTGGAGTTTACATCAGAAATAAGTGAGAATTTTAATGTAATGATCATATTTCTATTTTGGAAAGTATACTCTGGTTTCTGTGTGGAAAAATGGAGTTGATCTAGTAGATCAAGAATAAGAACCTTGTTGTGAACACTTGTGAAACAGTTGTGAAAATTCAGAAGGGGATGTTGAAGGACTTAAGGTAGTGACAGTGAGAATGGGAAAACAGGGGACTAATTTTTAAAGACATTAATAGACTATAGATAACGTGAAAAAGTATTGCAGTCAAAAATCTGAGTGTTGGAGAGAGGGAAGTTTAAGGCATTTCTTAGGTGAATGATGATCCTCTTTTCGTGATTCTGGACTTGACTTCTAAGGGCCTGGCTCCTGCCCTGGTTTGCTTTGATTCATATTCTGATTGCAGGGTGACCTTATCTCTCTTCTCCTCTCCCTTTCCGCATTCAAGATTAAAATTGGTGACCCACTTTCCATTCATCCTATTTCTCTAGCTGGGCTGGTGGTACCTGCCAAACATAGTGCAGAGCCAAGAAGAAGAAACTGCAGGAGTATATATCTCACCTGCATAGTGCACTCCCTAAGTTTGTAACAATGTTTCAATGTCACAGAGGTGAAGAAAGGTATTAAATCTGTTGAAAACATACTAGATTAGGAAACACTGTAGAAAATTAAATCATATTCCTATATACAAAATTAATGTATCTTCATATTTAGTAGTATAAACATTGTAAATTTTGAATATGCTAATTAAAACCAACTATTAAACCATGAACGCCATCTTGTGGAGAGATCTGCTACTACTATACTGTATTGTGCCCTCATGCCCACCTAAACTTCAGCTCTCTAGCAATTTGTGGTTTTCGTCTCCAGATCATGGTGCTGTCCTAATAATGTCCAACCATCAATAACTGTTCTCATATAGAGACAAATCTCAAAACACTGGGTTCCAGATAGAATTTACAAAATGTCAGGTCCTATATTTTGTCTTTATCTCTCCAGATCATCTTATTCTGCTATTTTGAAAATGAGCCCTTCCTCCAAAAAAGTTTAAAGAGCCAAGAACTAAAAAAAATTAAAATGTAAAAGTTTTAAATGGAAATAATTTAGAACATAATTATCACAAGTATCACAAGGAACATACTGGTGATACTTTGAAATAGGCAAGACATTCTTAAGCAACATGTAAAAGTCATAAAGACCCAACATTAAGAGAATTACTGACATGGAAATAAGTTTTTCTCTCTGCTAGAAAACAGTCTAAACACATTATCAGAAAACAAATGCTCGGGCAGGAGAAATTATTTTATAAATATATAACAGAATGTTCCGGAATTAGTGCTGATGTTGTATTCCTCTGCACCAAATAACAATGCTGTTACTTGAGTATAACATCATTTCTTTCTAGTCTAGAGTCAATCTGGTCCTCTTATTTAAGCTTCTAAGAATTGGCATTCTGAACAGTTCCAACTTAATTTTTCTCTTTTGGTATCTCCAAATTGCGATAGTCCATTAAGTATTATATTTAACTTATAGATTAAAGAGTATGCCATTTTATTGCAAATTACAAATGCCAAACACTGACAAGGAGATTAACCAAAGTTCTATGAATATTGCCCAGGAATTGTTCTGTAAAGATAATGCAAAAATAGTTCTATTAATGCTTTATCAGAATCTGCAATCTTCTAATGTGTGTCTGCTTTCAAGTTGATAACCAAATATATAATTATATATGAAAAGATATTTCATGACTAAGGGACAAAGCAAATGAAGTTACTTTAAATGTATCAAGATCACTAGCATCATTTTATACTTGAAGCACACTTTTCAGATACCTTCAAATTCCTTTATTGGGGCTCAGAATGTTCCCAGGTGAGAATATGAGCACGAACACTCATTTTCCTGGGCTCCTTTTTCTCTCTGTTTTGTTTCTCCATACATAAAATACAAGGATGATTGTAACTCCTGAGTCTTAGTAAAGTCGTAAAAAATGAACAATGAAACTTAGCTAAGTACAGAAAGAAACAAACGGGACATGATTTTTACTATTTTATATCCTGCTTCACCAAGAATGAAGTCTTGTGAAGTTCATGAGCGTTAGAGTGCAAGTGTTCTAGGCAAATAGAAAACTGAGAACTAACAAATTAAGTTAGAATACATTCAGTGCATTTAATATGTTCTTTTAAAAAACATTTTAAAGAGAGTTTATGATGATCATATTTGATATTACAGACATTGTACAATGTTATCATTCCATTGACATAATCATGACATACTCTATCTTTCCGGATGGAGTTCAAGATGTTTTTTTAAAATTTTTTCTCTCCAAGGTAATTTTTAATGATTAGAGATTGTGCTGTAATGTTTATATCTCCGTGTAACATATATATCTTTGGTCAATGAATCTCTTGTAGTAAAGATTATTTGTAAAGAATGAAGAAGGATTGATGGGAGAGGCTCTGTGAATTCTCAAAGTCATTTTTTACTCTTTTGTGAAGGAATTTTACCTATGAAAATGCTAAAATTGCTAGGCAGTGGATTCTAAAGTAGTTTGTATTTCCATATTAAGTGTTCTATATACTCTACAATTGGCACATATATTTGAATTTTTTATTATGGAAAATTTCAAACACATATAAAAGGAAGCAGAATAATATGACCCTCCATCTGCCTTTTACCCATCCTCGATATTGCAATTCATGGAAAATCTGGTCTATTTGATGCTCCCCCCAACTTTTCCTACTCTCAGAGATTATAGGAATCCATCAGTAGATATTGCATTGCATAGCTCTAAAAGATAAAAGCATTTTAAAAACATAAACACAATACCAATGTCACAGTGAAAAAGTATTAAAAATGATTTCTTAAGTATATAATGTCTTCAAATGTCTAATAATTATTTCATAAATATTTTATTTTAAATACATTCCTTCACACACACACAATGTTCAATTTGTCCGTTAGAATCAGAATCAAACTAAAGTCCACACAATGTCGTGTTGTAATTACTCTTAAACCTGTTTAATCTATAGGTCTCTCTTCTTCTTTCTCTCTTTTCTCTTCTCTTCGCTTCACTTTCTCTCTCTCTCTCTCTCTCCATCCCACTCTGCAATTTATTCGCTGAAGCCATTAAATCTTTTGTTCATATTTTCAGTCTGCATTTGGCTGATTACATACAATTGACTTTCTTTTTTTAACATGTTCCTCTGTCCTCTGCATTCTCTAAAAATTAGTGATTAAATCTGGAACATCTTTCAGACATTTGGTATTAGGACATGATTTTGAGACATACACTTTTGACTGATTTGCTGGATTTACTTGTAGTGGATATCTTTCCGTTTAGGTATGTTTATCTGTCATATTCTTTAGATTCTTTTACCTAAACAAAAATGACATAATAATTTTGCCTGTGAAGTCCTGAATTTATTTGGAATACTTAACATATATATATTGTAGAGACTAATTCTTTATGCTATTATTGCCACACACGTTATTTCAATTTTCATTCCAATGCGTATTATTTTAATCATTATATTAATTAAAGTGTTTACAAAATTATATCATAGAAAGAAGAAATATTAATAGAAATGATGACACAATGGACCATGCATTATCAAAAACACATTGATGTCAAGAAAACACATTGATCTCCAAAAAGAACCTTCTAAGTTGGTTTTTCTCAACTTAAAAGAATCCTCTTTTGAAAGAATTAAATTGTATTGTCAGGGTTGGGAAGAACTATAAGCTTTGGATCATGGATTTGGATAACTATGGACAGGAGAGGTTGTGGATTCCTCATCCTTTGGAAAGATCTTTTTCTTTGCAGCTTCACCCAATCTTCACCCTGGACCTAATGCCTGCCTCCTTTTCCTCTCTTCTCATCCTTTTTACTCCACTGTAATTTTCCTCTGTGTAATAACTCATATATCATGTCTTCTGCCACTACCCTCTTCATATAAAAAAATCTATGCTTTTATTCTTTTATGTCTTATTTCTCCTTATACTCACATAAGAACATATTTTAATGATAATCTCCTAAAGTCAGGTTCTTAACACAAAAAAGTGACTAAGAGGGACTTTCAGAACTGGAAATACCAGAAGGTAGCTTTCTGCCTTTTTTTTTAATAAAAGTCAGCCTATTTAGCAATCTCATGAGGTAGTATAAATGGTCAGCATTGTTCAAGTACTCCAGAATTCCATTCACGCTTAGAGATCTGACATTCAGAATTAAAATCTTGCTTTCCCCCAGTCATTTGATGTGCAAAAGGTGAGCCAAAATTTCAAAGAGACTGCACTGAGCTTGACCATTACATGGATATTAGATGAAGCCGATTAAGGGCTGAGAAGTCCTTTCAAGTTTTCACACATGATGTATGCTCTGATGCCATAGTAATAAGTCATTTTTATATACTGAACTAAACCACAAATGTCTCTAAACAAAGAAGTATTTTAGACGGAAGCTCTTGTGTTTATCCAAGTGACAATTCCCTTTGGCTTGACTACCTGTCTTTTCCAATGTCTGCGAAAAAGACCAGAGTACTTAGAAAGGGACATTTATGGGATGAGTCTTTCAAAATTAATTTTAGCTAAGCCACAGCAAACATAAACTGCAAGAGCGCTCCTGGAAAGGAAATTTATAACCATCTCACTCCACAGCAGAATTTTTGAAAGGAAAGTAGTTTAAGGAAAACAGGGTATCAAAAGCACAGAGAGAACAGTTGGTAAATACCCCATGGGTTTCAAAACAATTTGTTTGTTTAGCATGCAAAAATGGAAAAAAGGCAGTTGTTCTGCATACCAAAATTATGCCTAAAGTGTAGACGAGGAAGAAGAGCTGGAGTGACATCTATTGATTCTTTGGGTACAAATTGAGATCACAATGACTGGATCGAGTGTTAAAGATAAGCTTCTGGTATTTATGGGAGATAATGGTGAGATTCAGACTGAGCTGAGACAACTGACATATGATAAAATCTTCCGACATTACTTGAAGTTTTAAATAAAAACATTTTGGAGAACATAAATCAAGTATAGAAGATGATGCATGTTAATGATAAAATAACTTTCAGCACAAACCCGCTGAACGATAAACACCCTGTGAATCTGTGGTTAATTGATATTAAGAGGGAGCTATTTACTTCGAGAAGATAAGCTGCAGACTATATCAATGTGAGCAAATATATATGTGAGCAAATACATATTATGGAGAAAGGGGGAAGGAAGTTACAGCAGACAAGAGTTAAATGCTTGGAAAAATAGTAGAATAGTAACTTTTAAAAGGTATGCTCGGGTGAGAATCCAATTATGATACCATTCCCATGAATCTGTTTCCCCTTTTCTTTAAATGGAAATAATTTAAAGTAAAGTAGCACCTCTCATTTTGAGGCTGGTGATCCGTGGGTGTCAATAAATAGGCACAGAACATGACATGTTCTTGAAGTCAGCGAGATCTCCTGCCTAAATAAAAGGAAGAAAAAACCCTGATTATTTAACAATAATCATTAAATGATGCTTTCAATTGTCCACACTACCTGCCTATTCAAGGAAATGATTATTTTCAAGAATTTGGCATTGAGCCACAACTGAATAAAATGTGACATTCAATTTTCTGCTTTTAGTACAATTGATTAAAATGTAATATAACCCAGTATTTACTTAAAATCAATTCCGTTGTCTCTCTCCAGACCTGCTAATCAATAAGAGAGGGATAAACAGCCATTATTTATTCTTCTTTCTCTGATTCCATTCTGTTCTGGATAGCTTTAAAGATATTTACATTAGCTCTTTGGGGTTCCATACAAGTTAAATAATAACTTATTTGTTGCCACCAAAAAGTGAATTTTCCTAGAAATATTCTAGGTAAATATTCATCTTTAAACCATTGCACTTTCTGTTTTTCCTTTCCAGTAACTCTAATCCTTGGATAAAACACTTCTCTTTCTGTATTCCTTTATATATCACTAAATCTTCAAAATATAAAGTTATAGTTTGGGATATTCTTTTAAATTTCTGTACTCCATAATTCATGGCAGACTTTCATAGAAGTGACTAAGTGTAGAAATAAGCATTTTAGCCAGAAAATTCTCCTAGGCAGCCATTCCACTCTGTGCATTACAGCAGGAGCCTATGGGGAGTTCCAACATAGAAAACCCAATTTATCTGCCATTACTGTTGTCTTGGGGAACTAGCATCTTTTGCAAATTTAAGACCCAAGGAATCTCTCACATTTCCCCAAAGAAATAAGATTGGATTTTATGTAAATATAAGTCCAATGACATTTAAGCGTACTCTATGTGTCATAAAAATATAGAGTCAAACATCGATATTACTATTTAAAAATTATCCATGTCCAAAATGAACCAATATATATTTTTTGAGAAATAACTATTGCAACAAAATTCTAACAAAAAAGACGAGGTCTTATTACTTAAACCATTAACATTTAGACTAAGAAACAGACAAGGATATGTTGGAGACCACAGCAGCTCACCTTAAAGGTCGTTCTATTGCCAAATCTGGAATTACAATTGAATTTAGCTTCTGACTTCAGAAATGAAGATAAATAGTGAACCCTCTGCACGGTGTTAACTTATATTTTTAAAGAAAGTCTTTTCTTTTTAAATTTTGTTCTACACAGAATACTGGCCTTTTAGCATACAGCTTAAATTAGCTAGTCCATGATAATCGTCCTCTCTCTTTCTTCATTAAGATTAGAACAAAGTACTCTGAAAGAGTTTCATTAACTAGAGCTTTATTAACATGTATTTTTTTTTTGCATATTGCATGCATGAATGAAACTTTGGAATAAAAAATCAATTGAGAATTTGGACTGAAAGCTTGGTTCACTCTTACTCTGTTTTTAGCTTTGCTAAAATCTCCCATTTATAGAAAAATAATTTTCTTTTTATAGGATACAATCTGATTTCTACTATTCCTTCTTTCTAAAGAATATTGCTCTCAGGGGTTCAAAATGACACTTTAATAACCAAATCAGCTGACCTTTTCTCCTGTTATTTTTATTGGTTATGTGTAGCATTTGAAATAATTGGCCATCATTCCTTTTTCAAACATTTTCTCTTCTTTTTTTATCTTTTGCCTTCGTTTTAGCCTACTGACTAAGGGCTTGGAAATTTGAAGTCCAACAGACCAATAGTTGTATTGACATACTAGCTGTGTGATCTTGAGCAAGTTACTTAACCTCTCTAATCTTGAATCTCCCACTATCCAATGGACATTAAAATGATGGACTGCTACTGAGTGGAATAGCATCTATAAAGTGGTTAGATGTATGCTAGATCCATGGCATCATCCTTTATTAAAAGTATAATCTTAGCTATCATCATTATCATTGTTCGCCAACACTATTTCATTCTGATTGTACTTCTATCTCTGTGCTAGCTCCTTTTCTGTTTCCAGAACTCATTTATGAACTTGACCGTTTCTGATCATGGCCTGATTATTTTTTCACTTTGGTTTCACAGAAATATCATCCATCTCAAAGGATTAAATTATTAACTCTTGTTAAAAATAGGTAGACATTATTGTAACTTCTCTTCAACGATAATGAGACAGCGTCCTACACACTATAGTAAGACAGTTCTGCCTAATCGCTTTTTAGTTCTTGGCACTGCAGACCACCAATATCATTAAGGGTACACCAGTTTCCCACGCCAATCTTTGTCTTCAGAATTGCACAAGACTTCTATTTTATATAAATCCAGTGTTTGAGTTGAACAGAGAAATAAACAAACAACACATTTGTGGATAAAGGAAATGAAGTGGGTAGAAAGAAAGGCAAGAAACAGAGAGAAAGATGAACAGTGCAGACAGATTCAAAGTCTCCTGCAAGAAGGAGAAATTATATTAAAGTCTTGGGTAAATACAACTGAACCAAAATACTTAAGTGTTGAAAAGAGATTGAGAGAAACTGCACGGGGATGCACAAGGCTGAGCATGACTGTGCATCAGGAAAAAGATGACCTGCTGGGAAAAGAGGTAGAATGTGATATTAGGTTGTACTTCTTGAGCTTAAGTAGCTTAAATGCTTTCGTCAGTTGAAAACAATGATATAGGGAAGACAGTAATGAGTGCAATAAACTTAGGAGTTTTGCTGAATCCTTGGCCACTCTTCAGAGACTGTCCTACCAGGAGGATCGCAATAGGTGGGAAGCTTGGACACACCTCCATAAATCACTTGTCAGATGTGGTCTTGCAGCCTTATTTCTCTCCTGGACCCAACAGCTGATTTTTCAAATGGATATTATATGCGGAATATTTTTAGCATCGTAAGCTCAAAATAACCCTGGAATCACTGCTTTCTCATTATTCACTCTAGAAAGTTCAGAGTGCTCTTTAACTCTTCCTTGCTCTGCATGTTGAGTAAGTTACCAAATCTTGCTAACCTAGCTGCCCCATGTCTCCTCCTTCCTAATTCTATCACCACAACCCTCACTCAATGCTTGTTCTCTTCCGGCACAGCTACTGCATTAGCTTCTGGATGTTTCCATTCCTTCTGATCTTTTCAGTCTTGAATCCAGCCTCCTTATGGCTTCCAAGTGTCCAGAAACAGAACTCCTGTCAGGCCATTCCTCCAGCAAAGGCCCCTGTATGGGTGCTGCTTTAGCAATTGTATCTACCTGGCATGCATGATTTCTATGTTATGGCCTCCAACCGTTTTCTGATCTTATCGACTTAGTCATTTGTTTAATTCATTCAAAAAGGAAGTAATGAGGGCCTATCGCTCGTGCTCAGATTATAGAGTGAAACATATCAAGGTTCCTGCTCTCATTCCACTTACATTATAAACAAGGGAGATGGATGATAAGAAAAGTTAACAAAAATAAACAAATAAAACAGGGTGACATGATAGAGGAAAAACAAGGAGAGAAGTTTCCATTTTAGATAGGCAACCAGGGAGAGCCTCTCTCTGGAGCAGATATTTGAACTAAGATCTGAATGACAAGAAGCCAACTGTGGGACGATCTGAGGTCAAACTCTTCCTGATAGAGATAGGCAAAAACAAAACCCCAAAGCCAACCAACCTCAATACGCTTCATACGCTTAAGGCAAAACTTGGCTTCTGGCCAATTTGTGATCTTTACTGTGCAATTTTCCACTCTATTGCCATTGTTCATGATTGTTCTTCTACTCTAAACCTCTTTGTTAAAATAAAACCCATCCTTCAAGTCTTGATTCAAATTCAACCCTGAAGTTTCTTCTTTTCGTTAAAACAATATGATTTCTCCCTGTCCTTTAGAACTTGTCTCTCTTAGGGCTTCGATTGTATTCCATCATTTATGTACTCATTTGTGTGCTTAGCTTCAGCTCTCTAACAAATTACAACTTTCCTGAGGACAAGATTTATAATACATTATTTTTATGTTCTCTACAGGTCTGGTATAATGCCTTAAACACAAGAGGTATTCAAAAAATATTTATAGAATTTGAGAAAACACATTTTCATTTAAACCTGAGACTATAGTTTATTAAAGCTCAGTTTACATTGACTGTAATGGCTCCCAACTACTCTCTAGAAAATGACCACACTGCTTCACAGGTATACAAAGCTCTTCAAGATCTGGCCGCAGCCTTCCTTCTACAGCTTCACCTATTTACAGTGGGCTTTTATTTTTCTATTACCCAGCCATATTGAAAGATTTCCACTTCTAGTAACAAATTACACCATGTCTCGGAATTCTCCTTTGCATATGCTATTGGGTCTACTTGGACTTGCCCTCCACTCCCAGCTCCCACCTCCGCCTTCTCCAATCTCCCCACCTGCAAAGCAACCTGGTACTTCCTCTGTCAGCTTGAGCATCATACCCTCCAGGCAGCATTTCTTGATTGCTGTCTCCTCCCAAATGTAGATTA
This sequence comes from Equus quagga, assembly GCF_021613505.1. NCBI lineage: Eukaryota > Metazoa > Chordata > Mammalia > Perissodactyla > Equidae > Equus > Equus quagga. Next base: position 20,572,577 of record NC_060288.1, on the reverse strand, counting down.
GGGGTCTATGTGTGTGTTCCTAAGCTCCTGTATTTATCTCTATCATAGCATCGAAATATAATAGTGTACTTATTTATTTTCCTTTACACTAAAAGCTCCTTGAAGTAGGAAATGGACTAAATTTGCACTCTTATATTCCCAGAAGTAGCACAGTTCCTGGTATCTAATCAGAGTTCAATAATATCTTTGATTGACTGAATGATCAATCATAAGTTCCACAAGAGCATCTTTTGTTCTCTGCTTCATCCCCAATGCCTGAAACAGCACTCAAGCATATGGTCAGTTTTCAACAAATATTTGTTGAGTAAATGAATAAAGTGTTACAATTGTCAATATCTATTTTCTTCTATTTTTTCAAAATTGTGTTAGGTATAAGGGGGATGCACTGAACTGAGTAGAAGACAGTGCTTCCTCTCCAGGAACTTAGGATCTTGTTGGGAAATAAAATAAAATACTATAACATATTTTAGAAATGGCAAACCAACAGTATAGGTTCTTTATAGATAACACGCAAGTTGATTGAGTTAAAATAAGATAGTGGAAATAATATTGTATGTGCATTGAAATGAATCTGGATTTAGTTATTGTGCAATTATGGGCAAATTCTTTTATGTTTCAATCTTCAGCATCAACCAATGTAACTGAGGACAATAACACATTTTGGGTTTTAGGGAGGATATCCTTAGATGCTTTGGTATCTATTATCTGGTCACAAGCTGCAATAATAAAGTATTAACATTTTTTTCAGCGTTCAAATACTTTCATTTGTGTCGTTAATTCCTAATGCCGTACATATAAAGTATAAGGTATAAAACACAGTCCCTGTGCTCCAGTGAGCATGTTTGTTTTGGGTAATAATTGAAATAGTCTCTGTTTCTTATATATTACATGCATTTATCCAGTAAACTTCCTTTATAATTTATATAAGGGTGCAGTGCTCATAACAATTCCTTCCAGAAATATATTATTATTAAGATTTTATTCTTTTTTAAAAATATTTTATTTTTCCTTTTTCTCCCAAAGCCCGCCAGTACATAGTTGCGTACTTTTAGTTATGGGTCCTTGTAGTTGTGGCATGTGGGATGCCTCCTCAGCGTGGCCTGATGAGCAGTGCCATGTCCACGCCCAGAATCCGAACCGGCAAAACCCTGGGCTGCTAAAGCAGAGTGTGCAAACTTAACCACTCGGCCACAGGGCCAGGCCCTAGACTTAATTCTTAAACAGTGTTTATAGGCACTTCCTTAGCAAAAAAATGACATATATGGATAAAATATTGCTGAATGACATATATGGATTAAAAAAATTGCTGAAAGATAGCTTGAAAGTACTGGATTAAGTCTGATGCCTTTCAAAGAGAGGGAGGGTTTATGTATTCCTCGCCATTTGAAAATTGTCCTGAATGACAATAAATGTTATCCCTAACTCTTTACTTTTCATTTCATTTTAATTTATCACGACATCCTGACTCGAAAATGAGGGCATGGGGTAAAGATGTTCTGATTTAAGCATGTGCTTTTCTATGACATGTTTTAAGCAAGAGTCGAGTTTCATTATGTAAACTATCTGTGGAAAACCCCTCTGAATACATTGTGATGGCAAAAATAAATTTCACTCCCATAAAATGGTCGGGATACCCCTCAAATCTGGATAATACAATGGCAATGAAGTGAATCACGTTAATGTTGATTGGCAATACAATTGTCAAAGTATTTAAAACAAATTCCTCTTTTACAAGTCTGTTTAAAAATGAACATCTATGTTAAGAGGAAAGGGAAATTTGGTAAATATCTGTGCTTCATATGTTAGTGGGTGTGAGTCCATGAGGAGTGAAAAGGAAGGCTTTGTGTAGCAAGACAACTAGGCGCTGTAGCAGGTCTTGTGGAATGAGCGCTGGGCCTGGGCCATAGGGATGAGCAGCAATAGGTCTGATTTAGTGCCATCATCAAGAAACATTCTCTTGCTCTGGGCAATATTTCTGGGCTCTCAACCAAGACAGTTGTGGGGTTCTTTGTTTGTTTTTCTCTGCCATTCCTGCTCCCTTTATTGTTGCCTTCACTGTGGTCAATAGGCAGTGTCTCATTTGTCAACTGCTGTTCCTTCTTCTCTAGGCTCCAAGTATGTCCTGTGGACATTCACTGTGGAGCAGCCAGCATCATTATTTTCTGACTCTGATCCTATGGTCCATACTGTTCCTTGCTATCATTGGTAACACTGTCTATTGAATCTTCTTTCCTAGAGACAACGTCTGCCACATGAACTTCACCACACACTTGCGGGCTCTTGACTACTATCTTGTTTACCCAAGCAAGTTGTCCAATTGTCTTATAACATGGGAACTGTATTATTCATCTCACTAGATGGAGAAAATATGTTTCAGAAGGCTAATCAACACCTAAATTATTCTCAATTTTGTCAAAATCTGCTAAACATTGACACCACAAACTATAGGCATATAGCTGGGTGTCAAAGAACTAACCTCTAAACAATACTTTTTCATATATGAAAAATTAGGCACAATTACAGTACTCATCAATATTTTATGTGAGGATAAATCATTTACATATAAAGGACTTAGCATAATGCTTGATGTCTTATATAGGTCAATAAATGCAATTATTATAATTAGTGTAACAAAATTGTAAATGATTATTAACAAAATTCCAGGAAAGAGTTCAGGAGACAGGACCTAGGACCTAGATAGGACTTAGTGTGACCCTGCAGGATTGGATTAACCGTGCATCCTGCTTTCTTCAGGACAGATCCAATGTGTGTCTGTAGTCCCAGGCTAATTATTAGTTAATAGCACATCCTTTCACTCTCAAGTCTCAAATTTAGATGACAAATTTAAAGTTTGCTCTACTCCTAGAGAACAGCATCAAGGAGTGTGGCACCAGAGAAAGTATCCAGGGAATCTGATAAGAAAGAAAATAGATATATATCCTCATGGAAATCCAAGCAGGAATAAATAGTGGTGTCTTCATGAGTAAACTAAGCATAGGAAGCAGCCTGTAACTAATTCAGGGGTCTACACCTTCTATAGGAGTACATAAGAGTGTACTTAGGTTGTTGACCCCAGGAGCTGTGATGGGGCTCTGAGAGAGGGCTGTAGTTTATAACTTAGAGCAAGGTCAGCTAGCGAAAGCAAGGCAGAAATGAGTCTCACGAGAGTTAGACTTCTGGGAAATCCATTATGTCAGGAACAAAGCACAGAATACCCAGCAGGGAAGATAGTATCCTTAGCAAAAATAACAATAACTATATTTATTGAAAGCTGTTTAAATGTATTATCTCCATCAATTTCCTAATGCAGAATTTGGTGTCAGTTTTAAGTTCAAGTCTGTCTCTGTCACTTACATGAATGTTACCTTGCCCAAGTGATGTAACTTTATCATAACTCAGTATCCTGGTTGTTAAAGCAAGGATAATAATATATACCTCACTCGTTGATTATGATGATTAAATTAATATATATAGAGAGAGAGACAGTGAGAGCGAGAGAGACAGTATATATACAAACACACATGGAATCTAGCGAGTAGGAAGAATGCACTAGTGTTATTGCTATTACGGTGATTATGAAAACTATAATTTTAAGTGGAGGTTTCATTTCAGGAGCAAAGCCAAAGTCCGGTTCCTTCCATTTAGATTAAAATCAGACCCCGATTGTCAATCAGGTTTACTTGGTCCTAAGCCACCTGATCCAGACCTTTTAAATCGCCATGCTAAGTTCCTGCATGGAAGGTAGGGTAACACATGAGTGGAGGGGGACAAATGTTTCATGTGTGGGTTAAGAAGAGATATAGAAGCTAGGAAATAAACAATCCTTGACAATCTGTATGACACATGCTCGTGACTGTATTTGTCTTCTAGGAAATCCTATATATTCACAGGATATTGGTGTTACACAAAATCATCAGATGTGCAGGAAAGCTGAGAGATGAGACTTGACACTCTTGAACATTCTAGAATGGCTCTTATCTTCTTTCTCATAAGTATAATATGTGTGTCATGTGACAACTTTAGCTATTTTAGTAATGTGACAAATTTAGCTATTATCTGAAATTAATTAAATGCATGTAATGAAATAAATAGTATCAAGTAGTGTTTTACAGAAAATATTTTTCATTCTTAGAGAAAATCCAAATAATACAGACATGGAAAAAACGTATTGATGATTCAAAATTCACTTTAGTACATATACTGGCCTCACATGTTGAATTTTTGTCCTTAAGAAGGAGCTAAGCTGAATCTCATTTTCCTCTGCAATGGCCAAACTGCTGATAAGTCAACAATAAAATAGAGTGGAGCTGTGGTGGTTGACGAGTCTCCCACAGAATCATAAAACGCTCATTAGTTTTTGCCTATTGCCTGGAACAGCGAGTTAAAATTTTAGAGCAATAGTTCAAAGAGTTAAATAAAGACATGAAGAGAGACATTTGATTATCATCAAATATTTACCAAAAGCCTCCTTGATTTCAAAGCGGCACAGGATTTCTGTGGGATTCTGTCTCTGGCATTTACTACCTGTTTGGTGAATAAGGATGTCTAACTTAGAATTATTGTGACAATTACATGGAATAATATATTCATCATGTTTTTATAAGAGTACCTTTACATGGTAACAGGCAATATGCCCAGGGATGGGTCCCTGACTCCAGCTGGGGAAATTAGTTCTCTCCACAAAAAATGTTACATTGAAGCCAAGAAAAATTTTATGAGGGGTTTCTCTGGAAGACTGAACAAGAACATGTAGACTTGGAATTTGGTATAACCATGCTTTCAATCATGTGGACCAAGAAAACAGATAATTCCAGGCCTAGGCATACAGAAGAAATCAGATATAAGATGAAGACAAAATCTTGTTCTTACTCTACTGCCTGGGTTAATTTATCCCTGAGGTTCTGCTGCATCTCTCCACTTTATTTTCATCGAGAACTCGTAAAGTACTGAATTTTTTTATCTGTTGAAGCTGGTTGGGCTAGATTCATCTTTCTTGCAATCCAAAAAGACTTCACTGAAGTATATCATGATTCTGTTGAGTATTTGGAAAAGTTACCACAAACATTTACCTCTGAAAGTTATCTTCAATGATCTTCTATCTCAGGGTTCCTGAGATATTGGATAAAAAGGATGATACATACTTAAATAGGTTTGAAAAAACGGAGTTGAACAAAGCTAAATGTTTTCCTTTTTTTGGCTGTACTCAGAGCCTTTAAAATACCACGTGCATAAAAATCAACTCAAAATGGATTAAAGACTTGAATGTAAGATCTGAAACCATGAAATGTCTAGAGGAAAACATAGGCACTATGCTCTTTGACCTCTGTCTTAGCAGCAGTTTTCAAATACCATGTCTGACCGGGCAAGGGAGACAATAGAAAAAATAAAGAAATGGGACTGCATCAAACTACAAAGCTTCTGCACAGCAAAGGAAACCATCAACAAAGTGAGAAGACAATCTAACAATTGGGAGAAGATATTTGCAAACCACATATCAGATAAGGGGTTAATATCCAAAATAGAGCAAAATTCATTCATCTCAACAGCAATAAAAAAAACTCAATTAAAAAGTGGGGAAAAGGTCTGAACAAAGATTTCTCCAAAGAAAATATAAGGATGGCCAACAGGCACATGAAAAGATGTTCAAAATCATTAACTATCAGAGAAATGCAAATCAAAACTACAATGAGATATCACCTCAGTCCAGTCAGAATGGCTATAATTAACTAGAAATTATAATAAATACAACAAGTGTTGGAGAGGATGTGGAGAGAAGGGAACCCTCGTACACTGCTGATGGGAGTGTAAACTGGTGTAGCCACTATGGAAAGCAGTAGGGAGATTCCTCAAAATTTAAGAATAGAAATACCATATGAACCAGCTGTTCCACTGCTGGGTATTTATCCAAAGAACTTGAAAATGCAAACGCATAAAGATACAAGCACCCCTATGTTGATCGCAGCGTTATTCACAACAGCCAAGACTTGGAAGCAACCTAGGTGCTCATCAAGGAACGAATGGATAAAGGAGATTCGGTATATATACACAATGGAATACTACTCAGCCATGATGAAATCCAGCCATTTGTGACAACATGGATGGACCCTGAGGATATTATGCTAACTGAAATAAGTCACAAGGAGAAAGTCAAATACCCTATGATCTCACTCATAAGTAGAAGATAAAAACAATGACAAACACATAGCAGCAGAGATTGGATTGGTGGTTACCAGATGGGAAAGGGGAGGGAAGAAGGCGGAAGGGGTGACTAGGCACATATGTGTGGTGATGGATTGTAATTAGCCTTCGGGTGGTGAACATGATGTAATCTACACAGCATACAAAATATATTATGATGTACATCTGAAAGTTATATAATGTTATAATCCAATGTTACTGCAATAAAAAAATTAAAAATTAAAAATTAAAAAAAAAACTAGAGGACCCAGCAATTTCACTCCTAGAATCTACCAGCAGAAATGAAACATATCCACACAAAGACTTGTATGCAAATGTTCTTAGTAGCATTACTCCTAGTAGTCCCAAAGTGTAAACAACTCAAAAATCCATAAAAAAATAAATAAAAAATAATCTGATCTGTTCACTTCAGTGTGATAGTATCTGGTTTGTGTTTTTCTTACATAGTAGTAGAACAACAAAATTTTAAACCAAAACTTATCCCAGCTAGATGAATAAAATTGTTTAAAAATATTTAAAAATATATACTTTCAGTAGTTTCACTATAAGAAATTCAACAATAAAAATAAGGATGATAAAAATAAATAAATAAAATGCCATGTGCATTGTGATCTCTAAGACCATAGCATATTGTGTAGCATTTTGCACTCATCTGTGACCATAGACCCCTTTTCTGAGGCACATCTTCAGCAATAGTATTCCACAGAAAGCCCTTTGGAATATGCTGACACATCCCAACTGTCTGAAGAAGAAAGTAAGGCCAAGAAATTTTATTTACCCTAACCCAGGTCATATCCAGAAGAGAACTAGCATTAAAATCCAGCTTTCCAGACTCCCTGTCTATTTCTGCTTCCACTGCTCCATGCTCTCTATCATTAAGACCAACATGGAAAAATAAACAACCTAGAAATAGTTTTCAAAATATAAAACCCTCATTAGCTAATGCAGTCATTTTCCACAGGGCCCAAGTTCCTGTGAGCTCCTGGAGAGGCAGCAAAGAAAGATGGTCAGAGAGAAGCCTCATGAGCCAGTGTCTGCATTTAAATTCTCCTTCGTTTTAGTTGTGTGACCTGGACAAGGATACACAGCTGTCTTGCTTCCTTGCCCTCATCTGTAAAATGGGGATGCCATTATCTCTTATGGCAGTTGCCACGAGTAAATGATTTAATAAAAGTATAGCAGATACTGCTGAGGACTTGTTCACTAGTCATCAATCCCAACCACATCCCAGTGAACCTTCTTGCACTGCAACACAGCACCCTGTGGGACGTGAATTTGAAACTGAGCTATGTGGGGAAAGAGGGAGGTTGCAGATCACGAGTTTTGTCAGAGACAACATGGTGGTAGGCCAAGCAGCTTCTCAGTTCAGCAGGTGGCTGCTGAGAGTGGAAGCAGCAGTAGATCTTGGGGAGATAGCAATCTGTGCTAGGTTTGGGGAGTTCCCCAAAGCAAAGCCTCGTGTCTGTGTTTTCAGTCCTTCTAAGGATTCTGCAATCCACTTAATATCTATAATATATCCCATTCTTCTTAAACTTGCCATAGTGCATTCTCAGAAAAGAAGCTCTGACTGCAAAAAGCAAAAGCAAAAATATGTTCTTAGAAAATTGCATGGAGCAGAGTGAACAAAACACTCACATTATATTATCCTTTGTGATGATTATTTGGTGGACTATCCTCCAGCAAATACTTTAGGTGTTGCTAGGATGCACTTATTTCTATCTTAGCATCCCAAAGTAATGATTGTGCCTCTTTAAGAGGAAAATTGTTATGAGAAAGAGTAGGTATTAGACAGAAATAGAATTCTGTGCATGATTTGACATCTCCTTATTAAAGGAGCTGTATTTTCTCTGTGTTTAAGTTGTGTTATTTGAACTTTGGCTCAGTGTTTCCCTGTTTCTGTAGGAAACTTGTACTGGGTCATAGCTCTAGCATATCTGCAGACACCAGCTTGTGCTGAAAATTGGCTCTAGTTGAACCCCTTCTTTTCCTCAATATTGGGTTTTGAAACTGAAAGATTACAGGATTTAAGTTTTTACTTGGAGAATAGACAACTGTTTCAAGTTTATAAGACAGTCAAAAAATGCCTTTCTTCTCTTTCGTCTTTCTTCTTCCTTTTCCCATAAAATCATAGATTATTTTTCTAGTCCTCCAAACCAACAGTAATCACAAGTGTCATATGACCACTTAATATTACCAATTATCACTAGCAAGTTAATGTGTAAACATGAAGCAACTCTTCCAGGTACAAAAAAGAGACAGGTGCCAAGGGGCCAGTGGTTAAGTTTGCATGCTCTGCTTCAGTGGCCTGGGGTTCACAGGTTCAGATCCTGGGTGTGGACCTACACGCTGCTCATCAAGCATTGTGGTGGCAGCATCCCACATATAAGATAGAAGAAGATTGGCACAGATGTTAGCTCAGGGACAATCTTCCTCAAACAAAAGAAAAAGAAGATTGGCAACAGATAGCTCAGGGCCAATCTTCCTCACCAAAAAAAAAAGAAAGAAAGAAAAGAAAAGACGCACCTAAAAGATGTTACAGTTTGTAGGACACAGACTTTAATAAAGGCCAATAAATGACAGATTTACATAGATGGCTGCTAGGAGTCACTTTGGGTCTTCAGAAGAAAAGTTGTGAGGAATAAAATCATTATAGATGCTGCCACGAAAACCTATCTAGAGTGTCACACAAAATAACTTTAAAATAACTTTACTGAAGCTGGTGTTTCCAACTGACCACAGAAGGGGCAGCAAGACTCATCAAGTTACCCAGACAGACTCTGGAATCTCTTGTTTTATATCCTGTTTCTTCATCTCATACTGTCCAGTCATTTACACCATCCTGTATATTCTATCTCCCAATTCCGCAAAAATTTCCCTAGTTAGAACGGGATCATCTCTTGGCCAAGATTCCTTCAGACTCTTTTATTCTCCTTTGCTCTATTTCTACCTTGTAACCAAAGGGATTGTGATTTTTAATCTTTATAATATGGTGACAACCAGAGTAGGCACATAGTAGCTTTTAACTTTTTTAGGTTATCCTTTGTTGAGTGATTATGATAAGCCAGGCACTGTGCTAAGTTCCCTAACACATGCTATTCCATGTAATTGCTATAATAATTCTGAGTGAGATACCTGTATTCGCCACACGTGTAACAGTAAATGCCAGAGCCAGAACCCAAAAGAAATCCTGTGTCACTTTGGAATCAACTAGGTAACTATTTGGTGAAGATCAGGTGTCACTAACATGAGCTTACGTGTACACTGACAACTCCTGATTAATGAGGAGAGGGGAAGGCATTTCCCACGTAATGATCAACCCAGAAGTTGGCTTTTCGTCTATAGTATCTACAGAGAATCAGAGGAGCGATTTTGTGGATGACAAAGTAGTCAAAATACGGAAAGAAAGAAAAAAAATAAAAGATATCAGGCACTGGATGAAGGCAATAATTTTAAAAGGAAAGTCATCAGAAAATTAATGTGAGAACACAAACCGTAAGACACTATCTTTATTTTTCCCACATTCTCAATAAAGCAGGCCTTCTTATTAGTGGTCTTGAATTCTAAACTTATTTTACACAAATTTTTGTATAAATCCATTATTGATAATGGTCAAAGTCTGTTTGAATCCAAGCCAAAACAAAGAGGACATTGATGATCGTATATTCTTTGAAAGAAGCTACTGTGTCGGGCACACGATGCTGTTTCCCATGATCCTTATAATCCCAGTATTTGCCAAAGGTCTTACTTGAGATTTTAGCTCCATGATGCATTTACGAGTATTTGAAGGATTAAAAAAAGGATTTGGTGTTGAAGTAAGTGTAGGAGGCAATCTATCAGTTAGGGCAGAGCTTCTCACACATCCACACTAGTAAGCCATGGATTATAGGAGAGTGACGAGATTTGGAATCCCTTAGCTGTTGGGGGCCCAAGTAAAGCATTGTGAGGCTAGAGACAGATATGAACAGCTCGACTTATGTATCCCAGAATGCGGAACAAATTGTGTTCCTTTCCCTGAGTTCCAGAAAATGGCTGGAAACATTGAGGTTTTGGTTGCAAGAAGTAGACATTATCTCTTTATAAGCTGGTCAAAAAAGGGAATGTATTGTTGATAGTACCAGCAAAACTGCACATGATGGGCAAAAATACACATTTTCAAAGGGCATTGGAGTTGTTTTAAAAGGAATGAAGTCCAGGTGGTCATCAGCATCCAGGGTGGCACTGTTCTGTGTTAAAGAAAGGAAAACAGGATGTTGGATGGTTGTTGGTAGTGGTTTTGTTTCGATTTGATTAAGTTTGATTGTTTATTTCACTTAATTTTCTGAATTTTTAATCTGCATTATAAATCATATTAGAAACGTATATGGATTTTCTATACATGGCCAAAAACAATAGGTCTGCTGGACTTTTATTCACAACTCAATTTAAAGAACTAAAGCTCTACAAAACACATTTTGGTAAGTTTGTTTTATAGCTAAATTGACTTAAAAGACTTATTCTTACACATTTCAACTGCACCTAAATAAAATATAACAGAGAGATGTAGGAACACAGTTAATTTCGACAAGCAGTTGAAAATGATCGAGAGTGAAGTTGGTAATGATCACAACTTCATTTTTATATTAGTTAAGTTGTTTTTTTAACTCTGGTGAGAAATTAGAGTAAAAACGAAAAGAGATGAAAACCATAGGTGTTTTCTCTAAGCATAGTCACTGGTTAAAAATGGAATGATTTAAATCTTTTAATTATCTGAAAGACTACCAGAACTCAGATTCCACCTGTAACACCCAGCGTTTTGAACATATATGAAAGGTAAAGAACAAACACTAGTAAGGTGGAAACTTATTTGTGTTCGTTTATATTTCTCTCCTATTTTCCCATCCAGGCAAATGTTACCACCATCCTCCTAGTCGATCAATGGAATAAACATAATTTTGGCAGGTGCTCATCCCCCAAAATCAGTCCAAAATCAACTTCTGTTGATTCCACCTCCAATAACACTTTAAATTCATCCAATTCCCTCTATTTCCACTTCCCGTCCTGGTTCAAACCATTATCATCTGTTCTCCGCTTCTGTGATGGTCCATTCACCAGTCTCCCACTGAATCTTAAGTCTCATTTTACAGTAATCTCTAAACAGGAACCAAAATCAAAAAAGCAAATAATAGACTTAAATATCTAACTGCTGTAAAACTTTCAGTACCATTCCAATACTTTTTAAAAATTAATATCAGGACTTCTTGCTATGACCTATAACGCCTGTTGCAATCTGGTCCCTGTTCTATCTCCAGCTTCAACCTGTTGCCCTCTTCTTAGAAGACACAGCAAGTTCATTCCCACTTTAGGGCTTCTGCACATGTTCATTAGGGGTTTAGAAAGCTCTTCACCTGCTGCTTGCAAATCTTGCCTTTCTCCATCATCAGGTCTCAACTTCAATTACTCTTCATTTGAGAGTTTTGACCAAGAGTCAAAACAACTCTTTCGCTTCCTTCAGGCCCCCAATATTCTCCATTAAAGTACCTACTTTGTTTCCTTCATAGAATTTCAGAATATGTAGTTTATATAAATGATTTTTTTATAACTTGTCTCCGATAGTAGATGATGCATTTTATGAAGGCAGATATTGTATTTGCTTTATTGATAACCGTGTACTCTGCACCTAGCTACTTGCCTTTCATCCATCAGGTCTCAGTACATATTTGTTAAAGGAATGATTATTGTGGGTTGTCCTTGTAGGGGAGGAGGACATTTCCTCTCCCCAAATGTGGGTTCGTCTGGCCGGAGAACGAATTAAATTCACATGAGACAGAATAGCAAGAGAAAATTAAACAAAGCTTTAGGAGGAACCATGGCCCCGGGCCTTTCTTCCTGAAGGAAGAAAGGGCACCGAAGAAGTGAGGTGCACATAGTGGTTATATACCCCCAAACAGGGTGTTTCACATGTGATTGAAATGTCCCTCCCACGATAGTCACAAGATTGCCCTGTCGGCACAGCGCTTGATGGACACAGCAGGTAGTGGTCTGCTGTCTAAGTGGGCGTAGCAGGAAGCAAGTCTATCGTCTGGAGCTGGGCGGTCACAGATGAGCACAGCAATCAGTTCCTAGCCTAAGGAAAGATACTTAATCCTTAAAAAATGCCAACGTTGGGAGGGGGAGGGAAGTCAGTTACAGGAGGGTACCAGACTAGCACAATAAAATGCAGATTTTAAGTCCTTGCCTTTGGTATTGATTAAGAGATTTTAGAGAGAAAGTCATCTCCTTTCTTCTTCCTGGTACAGAGAGGGAGGCACCTTTTACAGGTAGAGATTTACCTTACAAATGTAAATGTGTCCTAACAAAGGGCAAGTTCCATTCCTCAGAGCCTCCTTCCCTGTCCCAGTTTATCAAAAGCAATCAGCCTCAAATAATCCTGATGCCAAAGAGACATATCTTGGGGTGGCCAATTCCAGGTCCCCACATCCTCACATTTATTCTTCAAAAGAGAGAGGGTCTTTCTGGGTTCCTGGACTCAATTCCAACATATGTGCACAGGAGTGGGCTTCCCCACACACCACCAAGCAATTCTTAGACACTAACAGGGCGTCCAAGAATTCAACTCAGTTCTGACACTATCTACCTGGAGATAGCATCGGGTTCCACAGGTTAAGGGCTTGTCCTACAAGACTACCCTCCGCCCCACTTCAGATGCCGGTCACAAGTCCAGGTTGTCACTATGCTTCAGACCAATTGACTACATGGGGCTGGCCCGGTGGCACAGCGGTTAAGAGCGCACGTTCTGCTTCTGCAGCCTGGGGTTCGCTGGTTTGGATCCCGGGTGCAGACATGGCACCACTTGGCAACCATGCTGTGGTAGGCATCCCACATATAAAGTAGAGGAAGATGGGCACAGATGTTAGTTCAGGGCCAGTCTTCCTCAGCAAAAAGAGGAGGATTGGCAGCAGAAGTTAGCTCAGGGCTAATCTGCCTCAAAAAACAAAAAAAAGACCAATTGACTATAAACCAGAGGTTCCCACAACCCCCTCCTCAAGTTTAATCAATCTGTTAGAGCAGCACACAGAACTCAGAGAAATATTTTACTTACTAGATTACTGGTTTAAGGTTATAACTTAGGAAAAGCCAGATGCAAGAGATGCATAAGGCAAGGTACTGGAACGGGGAAGGAGCTTCCACTCTGTGTGTTCACCAACCTGGAAGCTCTCCAAACTCCATCCTTTTGGGATTTTTATGGAAGATTCATAACAGAGGTATGATTAAATCATTGGACATTGGCAATTAATTAGACCTCCAGCCCCTCTCCTCACCCAGAGGCAGTTGGGGGAGGGGCTAAAAGTCCCAACCCTCTAATCACATGCTACATAAACCTGGCATCCAGCCCTCACCCTTTGGTGATCTAGGGGCATTCCAAACGTCACTTCATTAACATAACAAACAACACCATTATCACTCTCATCACTTAAGAAATTTCAAGAGTTTCAGGAGCTCTGTGCCAGAAATGGGGATGAAGACCAAATATATACTTATTATTATAAATTGCAATATCACAGGGGGCTTCTTACCTTACTGCTGCTCACTGTATCCCCTAAAGCAATGAAAAATCCTGACAAATGCCTGTTCTGATTGTATCACTGACTCAAATGAAGGCAAAGAGGATTCCTCACTAGGTGTTAAACTCCAGAGGAAAATTAGTTGTGTGTTTCTCCTCATGTTATGAGGTAGTAACAATGGCCGAAAATATTTTGGTGCTCTCTTGATTTCACTGTTAGAAGTCATTTCCAAGGAGCAGTCCTCTAGGAAATTATCACTTTACTCTGCATTCAGTTCATATAAATGCTATGTTACAGCTACTTTAAAATATCTTATAGGAAAATATGGAATAAAAACCCAGTCCCTTTCTTGTCTTCCCTCTTGGAGTGATGTTGACTTTTACACATTTGACAGCATGTTCTTTCTGCTTTCCAAACAGCCTAATGCCATTCAATTAAGAAATCTTTCCAGCTGGCATAGCCATTAAGTATTTGCATTTTTCTAAATGTTTTTCCGGGATCTTTCTCCAGCCCCAAGGTCTCCAGTTTTTACAGTATTGCAATTTAAATGTGTTTCTTTTGATAGCCTCGAGGTTAACAAAAGAAATAAAATGCGCATTTTTGTTTGAGATCACACTTTCAAAGAGTATGTGGAAAAAGAGCAAAGAATGTGTCTTGAAATTACTCAGTAATCATTTAAAAAAATGATTATATTTAAATCACGGTTTTGGAAGACATTTATAAAAGAAATTCAATTAACTTTGGTTATAAATATTCACGTAAATTGTGAGATGTTGGTAAAATACAGAATACCATTTCAGTTTCCATTAGAACATAATAATAAAGTTTTGATATTTTACATAAATTTGATGCTGGGGACATCTCTTTTTTTTTAATTTTTTTTTTAAAGCTTGGCACCTGAGCTAACAACTGTTGCCAATCTTGTTTTTTCAATTTTTCTGCTTTTTCTCCCCGAATTCCCCCAGTACATAGTTGTACATTTTAGTTGTGGGTCCTTCTAGTTGTGGCATGTGGGATGCCGCCTCAGCATGGCTTGATGAGCGGTGCCATGTCCGCGCCCAGGATCCGAACCAGCGAAACCCCATGTTGCCAAAGCGGACCGTGCGAACTTAACCACTCGGCCGGCCCTGGGGACATCTCTTCCTACCTAGGAATCAAACATAAATGACAGAATAATATAAGAATGTTGAAACATGGAACAACTAGAAATTTTACTGCTCATTAATAAATAATACTCACCTTGATGATTTTATGAAATAATATTGAAACAGTTTTCTATAATGTTTATGAAACTCAAAGGTTTGATCATCTGGGGGGGCAGTAGTAAAATTACTATGAGAGGTGAAGATTTGTTGATACTTCTCTGTATAGTGTCCTGGGGCTGCTGTAACAAGTCACATGAACTGGGTGGCTTAAGCAACAAAAGCTTATTGTCTCACAGTTCTGGAGGCTGGAAGTCCAAGATCAAGGACGGTTGGGTGCTTCTGAGGCTGTGAGCGAGAATCTGTTCTGATGTGGATTAAGGCTGCCCCAGCTAGAGAAGCCCAAGGTGACCCGGCCTACATGCCAAACTATATGACCCAGTGGACTTTTTTGTATGGTACGAATTAGGACTGCCCCAGGGAGAGAAGCCCAGGGCATCCTCACCTACATGCCGATCTATATGGCCAGATTCGTATCTAAAGTTATATGACCGCACAATAACCAGACCCCATCTGCACTGAAATCATTTAATGACTTTTTACATCATCTTTTCTTTTCTCCAGTAAAAATAAGTCACGTACCCATGCCTTATAAAATTAGCCCTAACCCTCAACTCGGGGCAGCAGCAGGAGCTCTGACCGCCCGTGGGTCCTGTCCCCACGTGCCAGCTCTGCCTGCCCATGGGCCCTGTCCCCATGCCAGCGGGGGCAGCAGAAGAGGCAGCAGCAGAAGCTCTGACTGCCCATGGGTCCTGTCCCCATGCTATTCCACACTATTCTCTAAATAAAAGAGCACTACTGCCAGATCTTGAGAGTCTAAGAAATCTTTCTTTCGACTCCTCGGCTCACCGACCCCGCATCATGTTCCATGCCTCTTGTCCAGCTTCCAGAGGCTTGCTGGCAATCTGGCATTTCTGGGCTTGTAGAATCATGGCTGCGATCTTCACGTGCCTTCGTCTTCACATGGTGGTCTCCCTGCGTAAGTGTCTGCATGCACATATGTCCCCGTTTTCACAAGAACTTCAGTCTTATTGGAGTAGGGCCCACCCTGACGACCTCATCTTAACTGCAGTTAAGGAATCAACTGCATTGGCCTGATTTCCAAATACCATAAGGTCACATTTTGAGGTATCAGGAATCAGACCTTCAGCATGTGAATTTTTATGGGGGCAAAATTTAACCCGTAACCATTTACTATAGGTTAAGCACTCGCCTTTCATTACTTCATTTAATCCCTACACCAGCCCCACAGAGGTGTCATTATTTCCACTTTAGAATAAACAGAGACTTCAATAGGTTAAATAAATTATCTTCAATAGGTTAAATTAATTTATCTGGCATAAATAAATTATGCCAGATTCAGGAGTCAAAACCAGACCTAACTGATTCCAAGCTCCGTGGCCTTAGAATGACATTTTGAAACTTCTAAACAAAATACTACTTTCAAACAAGTTTCGTTAATAATGTATGTCCAAAAGTAGCAATTTATTCTCAAAAAGTCATTATTTAAAATGATGGTGGTGTTTATGATATTGTATACGGTGACAGTTTCACAGGTGTACACTATCTGCAAACTCATCAAGAAACAGACACTAAACATGTACAGCTTTTTGTATGTCAATCATACCTCATTAAAAAAATATTGTACTATGGGGGACAACAAACGAAAATAAGTAATAGGAAAAAGAGGAAAAAATGACCAGCGTAGAGGAATGTCATGTAGATATTTAAAAAGAAATGTTGCTATTTATCCCTCATATTTTTTCTGATGGTTTCTTTGCCACATAGCGATGAATAATAAGTAGAAAATAATATCCAAACTTGATTTCCCTAAGTCATAATTAAAAAGACACTTATGAAACAAAGACACAGGCTTATAAAACCCCACCTCTAATCCAGGCGGCTCTTCTGTGACTTCATCTTTGAAATTTTGGACAAGATGATATATTCCTTTGGGATCAACTTTCTGTGTGGAGCAATATCTAACATAACTCATTATAAAGCTTTTTCGAGTCATTAACTTCTATTATAAATATATAGTATTCATGCCTTCCACTATGCATAACTTTGCTTGATAAAGATCATATTATGTGTGTATGCATATACAAATTTGATTTTTTTTTTTTTTTGGTGGGGAGGTTGCAAACAACATTTTGATTGCTTGATTTACTTTACCTATATTTTTTTCTCATTTTTTTAGTCCTCAAAAATCCAAACTAGGGCCAGCCCAGTGGCGTAGTGGTTAAGTTCACACTCCTCTTTGGTGGCCCGGGGTTCGCAGGTTCAGATCCCTAGTGTGGACCTAGCACGGCTCATCAAGCCACACTGTGGCAGCATCCCACATAAAATAGAGGAAGATTGGCACAGATGTTAGCTCAGCGACAATCTTCCTCACACACACACACAATATCCAAATTGGTAGCCTAACTCCGGAATGTTCCCTC
This sequence comes from Equus quagga, assembly GCF_021613505.1. NCBI lineage: Eukaryota > Metazoa > Chordata > Mammalia > Perissodactyla > Equidae > Equus > Equus quagga. The sequence continues at coordinate 20,555,192 of NC_060288.1, read as the reverse complement.
AAGCTCATGGCTATGAATATTAAACCAACATACTTCCCTGGCCCTATGTTAAAATTTACTGAAAACAAACCAAATTAAGCAAACTGCTTGCTCCAAGAGATACTTGCTCTTGAGAGAAAAGATTGAACTCACCAAAATAGCTTGCTTATCAAGACTAATGGCTGCTCTTCAAGACTCATTTCCAAACCCTTCCTTTACTGTGCCCACCAGTATAAGCTTTTATACCAGTGATTTTCAAGTCTTTGAAGAACTGCTTTAAAAATCACATCTCAGACCTTTGAACAATGTAAATATCTTCTCCTGACTTTCCCCTTTTGAGACACCCCCCACCACCATGTCAGATTGGTGTTCTATTTTACTGCAATACGTGTAATGAACTTAATCCTTTTGTTACCAAATTTTATGGTAGTCTTTTGTAGAGCTGATAGTCCACAACTGAGAATAGAGCATCTGGAAATATGTAAACTTTGATTTGTAAGAATGGTGGTGGTGGTAGAAATAGTAGCCATGGTGGAACCAACTGTAGACAAAGAAACCATATTGGCAATAGTAAGTACTTCACATGCTCCCCTATCGAATGAGGATTATGGGACTCAGACAAGCCATGCAATTTTTCCAAAAGAAAAAAAATATTGATTTGATATATGTTTTCTGATTCTCAAAATATGATACATCCAATAATTTGAAATTTGTATTCATTCTTCTAGACTCTTAGGAGACTTTACAATTAACTAATGATAAAAATATATGTGGGTTCTTAAAGTATAGAGAAGTCTTTTATTTTCTTTCTTTGTTTTAAGATTCTTAGGAAAAAACTTGTGAAATAAGTAAACTTACACCCATTTTAAAAACACAAAATGCAAGACTCAGAGGAATCAAACAAGTTCATTCAGGTCCTATGTGAATTAAATCCTTCAGATTCAAAAGCTCATGCTCGTTATCCCATGCCAGACCGTCCCTTCAGTACGACAGAGAAGCAGCAATTTACTGCCTGGAATGGTATGTTATTTAATGCACTGTAGCACTTTTTATAAAATAGAATAGCTCATTACCACCCTTGTACATTTCATTATATCTTAAGATAAGTGTAGCATTTTCGACATATTTTTATTAGCACTTATTTCATGGTGAGATCGTTTGTTTCCATGTTTGTTTCCTCAATCCCTGTGGATAGAGGTTGCATACCAGTCAGTTGTATATTTCTTTCACTGAACGATGTCTGGAAAATAGAGACACAATAGGGAGACATATATATCAGTTGAATGAATGAATGAGAAGGAGTTCTGAAACTCCAAGTGCTTAATTATATAGTTCATTTATTTTTTAAAAAGAGCTCTTTGAATATTTTATAAATGAAATACAATCCTTACCTAATTAATTTTTTCAGATTGCTTTTCCTTCCAGTGAGCTCGTGTACTTTATTCGCTTTATCATGGAATGGTCTTTTGTGATGCACATCTTACTTGAAAGGAAACTAGGCCCAAGCAGGGGATCCGTAAAGCAAGTGTGTTATTCACTACAACAGAAGGGACATATCATAAATCGTAGTTCTGTTTTCTGCTGAAACCTTCAGAGCAGAGTACAGGCAGTCCAGTTCATTTGTAAACTGAGCATAATGAAATATTCATGATGGTTCTAAAATTATTCTGTTTGTGAAGCAACTATCTCAACTCTTGTATGTTTCGTATGAACTTTACGGCATAATTCGGGACAAGAGCCTATAATATTAAACAACTGGAGTCTCTCGAATAATGAGACATGTCATGTGTTCCTGTTGAAAAGTAGCCAGACACGAGAAGCGGCACCTTGCAATTGTTTTAACAACTAAAAGTGGCCTAAATCTCTGTCCTACAATTTTTCTGTCTGCCAATAGCAGGTCCAAAGAGTTTTATGGACTCTAACCAGTAAACCAGGCTCATTGTTAGACCACTCCAACTACTTACACCCTTTGGCATCCTTCCTGGCACAAGGGCACCATGCTGAGCCTCCTGTTGCCTCTGAGGGCCTGTAAAAGACTTTCTTGCTTAGTGGACCATGATTATACACACTAGTGTTTTTGTATCTCTTGAGTTCAATAAGGGACCAGAATATTTCTTAACATTTTACTAATGCTTATAAACTTGACTTGCCAAGCCCTGCCTGTTGAATCCTAGGCAAACGGGTGGTCTTGCTGATGTGTGCTGTTAAATAGTGCCAAAGCTCTACTTTGGCACTCTCTACTGGAGAGCCAGTTTCTTCCGAAAGTAAACTACTAGCTTAAGAAAGTGTTCTAATTTCTTCAGGTCACCACCTATAATTAACGCACTAATGGTGCCCAAGTGAAAGATTGAAAGCAACCGGCAACATGCTTAAGTAGCAACTTGGAATCCTAAAATAATACATAAAACCCTGCCTCTCTGAATCTCTTAAATCACTCTCAAAATATTTTCTACTTCTCTCGTATCTCACAAAAGTCATGTAAGACTCAGGAGGTAGATGATTATTTCATAAACGAGGACACTGAAACCCTTTTCCTAGTTGTAATCTTACATACAGTGTCTCGATTTATTTGTTGGGGGCAATTTTTATGATTATAAAATTCTTGCATGGACTTCAAATATTAGAAAAATAGTGAAAAAAAGAATAAAATAAAACCTTAATCAACCCAAAAAGAGATACACAGTAAACATGTTCATGCTTGTATATATTTATACATTTAAATATGAATTTTTAGTTGTATATACAACTACACTTAATAACATACCTTGAGCAATTTCTGAAATTCAAACTCATTTTTGAGAACTTGGTATTTAATAGATACAACATACTCTTACTTAATTCAAGCAATCTACTTTTAATTGATTTGCTGCAGGAATATTTTTGCAAAGAACTCTTTGTGCTTAACTATCACTATTTCTTCCTAATACTTTCCAGGGAGTAGAAATAGTGGGTAAAAGTTATGTACATGTAATATCAAGAGTCTTGATTTCATCCTTATATCCTTAGAAGATTATCCTTAGAAAGATTGAAAAAGTTACTCTTCCACTACAACTGTATGAAAATTCCTGTCACTATGCATGTTGCCAGCTCTGTATATCCCCGTTCTTTTTAATCTTTGCCAGTCTCATAGGTAAATAACAGTAAATTGTTTAAATTTGCACATCTTTGATGATCTTTGAGATTGAACATTTCTTTTTAAGCATTTATTGGCCACTTATGTTTTTTTGATGTATTGTTTATTCACAGCCTTTAGTCATTTTACTTTAGAGCATTTGTATTTTTCTTGATGAGCTTGTCAAAATGCAGAAATATGGATTGTAGTTTTTCCCAATTAAGACTGTACTTTTAAGATTATTTCGGTTGTAATTTTCATATCTATGTTTGCAAATCCATCAGTATTTATTTTGATTATTCCTTTCTTTTGTGTTTATGTTTAGGAAATCTTTTCCAAGAGCAAATAAATGTTCACTTAGACATTTTTTTCATCACTTTTATGGTTTTACTTTTACATTAAGTGTATATTGGCTAATTGGACAGTTAAATATATTTAATATAATACAGAAACAATATAAACATGCTTGTCCAGAACTACTTATTAGTTGATTCATCATTTGAACATTCATTTAAAATGACATATGCATATTAAATGGTCTATACATGCATGGGACTCTTCCTAAATTTTTTCTGTGTTCCAAGTATTTTATGTGAATTCTTACACCATAAGCACGATTTTATAACTATCATAATTTTAAAATATCATACAGGATATTTCTCTTCATTCTATTCACTCTACATTTTATCTATTTTTCTATCCCACTGTTATTCCATGTGAATTTAGAATCATCTTATAATATTAAAAATAACAATTTATTGGAATTTCAATGGTATTAAACATATCCAGTATTCTATGAATTAATAGCTATGTGTGTTGGACTTTTACATCTAATGTGGCAAATTGATCTCCAATTATTCCAATCTTATTTTTTTAATCTTGTAGTTAATTTTTTTAACAGTTTCATAATGCCCTCATGTTCCTTATTAAGATTATTTTTAAGTATAGCTTAAGAACGTTCATCCAGTCTGTGGTTTTAAATAACATTTATGTATTGATTTCGTTTTGAGATGGTCTTCATCATTTAAAAAAGGTGCTTTGGACAACTCATTTATGAAGAATTTTAATCATAATGAATATTATCTTTCTCTTTAAACAAAAGCTTTTTTGGCATCTGTCTAGATAATCATAGTTTCTCTCCTTTGACCTACTTTTGAGTTGGTTTGTGTTAATAGATATCTTAATCTGGAACCATTTTAAGATGAATTCAACTTCATCATGCAAATCATGTGAGCTTTCTTGTCAATGCTTCATTATCAGAATTGCACTAGTTTTATACGATAAATCAGGAATGTTTCCCTTCTTTTTCTACTTCAGAAGAGTTTATAAAATGGAAATTTTCCCTTTCAGTAGTATAAAATTCATTATTCCTAGAAGAATGCTCAGCTCAGAAAATTTTTCAATAATATGTTGATTCATCTTTCAGTTTCTTTCCTTGGCATTGATCTATTGAAGCATTCTAACACTTCTTGAATTATTTTTAACAATTTTTATTGCCCATAAATTCATCCATTCTGTTAACATTTTCAAGTAGTTTTCTGGTAAATAGTATTCTTTCAAAATTTAAAGTAGTGCTGGAGATTTATTTTTTAGGATTTAGTGTTGGATGGTTGTACATTTATTTTCTGGATTAGATGTGTTTTATTTATTATTAAATTTTTCAGAAACAACCAATTCTTTAACTTATCAATTCCTCCATCTTCTCTTTTCTAATTTATTTACTTATGTATGTATGCATGTATGCGTGCCTGCACTTTTGGATATGTTGTATAGAGAGGCTGTAAGGAACACTGGAATGAGGCTGAGTTTGAGATGAGCACCATCACTTGTGAGCTATGTGACCTTGGGGGGTTGCTTAATCTTCCTATGCCACAGTTCCTTAATATGCAAAATAGAAGAATAATGTTGCTTATTTTATGAGGCTATTATGAGAAGTGCATGAGATAAGACATGCAAAGCAATTTGAATTTATCTGCCATAAAATAAATCGTCAAAAAACTTGCAATCATATTTACCTTACTCCTGTTTTTTAAAAAGTTATTTTTCTGACTTTTAAATTTGAAAACTTACTTCAATTTATCCTTTTTCATGTCTATTCCTTCTTAGTTTAGATCACTCTGTTGTGTCTTCTTTAAGGTCACCAACTCTAATCCAGCCCCTTACTGTCAGGTAGCTCTAAGCACTCATTTCTGTGCATCTTCATTATACAGTATTCATACTTGCATTGCTCAAGTATGTGCAAAAGTTTATTCCCATTTTAGTAAAAAAGTTTATTCCTTTTAGCCTTTTAGTAACTAGAAATAAAATATTTTAGCAAGGGTTTTAGTGTATTCAATTTTATGAGACTAGAATTAAACCTAATTACTCATATGTAGAAATACCCTGAATACACCCTTGGTTAAAGGACTAATGATTTGCCCTACTCATTTAAGATGCAAAAATAATACACGAAAGTGATATAGATATGAACAAAGTGTAATTATTTTATAACAAATTTACTATTTAACTAAATAAAATTAAGGTTATCAAGTTGAAATTTGGTATAATTTCCTGGTGAATATACAAATAGATGTTTTATGTTCTTTTAAGAGCCTTAATTTCAAAATGCATTAAGAAATACTGTTATATCCCATATCTCATCTTTTACTCATGTCAGAGCAAATGGCTATAAGTTAGGAAAATGATTTATGATGGTCCCTCTGTGTCTCTCAGAATGAGGTTCTCAATATTCCCCAGCCAGATTAATTATTTGTGTTTGGCCAAATATTTATACAATTCAATCTTGTCATTTTTTTCTCCAAATAATAAATTGGGCTTTTAATATTTGCTGGTGTATGTTTGGACAGCTGTCTGTTTGTAATTTTTTATTAATAGGAACATTGTCCAGAATGTTTAATATCTATGTTTTGATTTAGCTGAGCCTATGTTACAGAAATTAAATAATAAATCTTAGATAAAAGTTTCAACCACTTATTTACATGGTTTTTTACCTAATTGCCACTGAAATGCAAATCAATAAAAACAGCTGTAACATAGTAAATAAATGCAGTGGTACAGATTAAGCTATTTATGGGTCATTGATGCTGGTGACTGAGTTCTGATGAAGTATTGATACCTTACTATCAGAGCAGATGGAAACTGGAATATGTATTGCCTAACTCCAAAAAATACTTTTAACTATGTACCTTTAAGATTATATCAATTATAATTGTTATCAATATATAACTAATATATATCAATATAACTTATAAATTATGTCATAAACTCCAACTAGTTTAAGTCACTTTTCCTGTAGAAATATAGAGCTACTCATTCTGCATCCCAAAACACTAAGTGAAACTAATCAAATTCTCTCATATCCCACTGAATTTTTGGAAAGTTTTTATATAACAAAACAACCTACAATTATAAAATGCTACTTATTAGAACAAAACAAAAACATGGATGACTCATGTTTATAATATTGTACATGAAACAGTCAATGTCATATAATGACAAGATCATGAATTAGGAGATGTCTGGAGTATCAGTTAGGTTTGTCTCTTCTTAGTCAGATTTATCTGTTTTCTAAGAAAAAGCAAAATTGGTTCATGGATATCTTCCTAGGACAGTAAGTGAACTCCCTCTAACAAGGTTCAGAATCCACATAGCTACTATATACTATTCTTATGGGTTGGGATAATAGATACTACGCTACCTCTGGTATATCTTTCCCCTTCTGTCAGAACAATACAAATCTCAGGACTTAGACTACATCTTGGATCTTTTAATTCCCCAAGGCAAGCTACTCACCCAAATTCTCTTTTGGCAAAATTTCATTCTAAGCACTTTCTGCAATCTCCTGCTCCACTCTCTTTGAGCTTTGTGTTCCACTGAATGTTAACAACATATTGTAGATTCTAAAAATATATAAAAATATAAAGTAGAAAACGGAATGATCCATTGTCACACCAACAAGATAAATCTTCTGTATCAGACAAGGTTCTTAGTTGCAAACAACAGCATTCGTTTTTATTCCTTCAAGTCAGATAGTAATTCATTAAAGAATTTTAGATAGTTCCCAGAGTCAGTGGGAGGACTGGAGAAACAGATTGGCAGCTCTGCTCTCAGTAAAAGTGATCAGAAGTACTCTGCAGAACCGTCCTTTTGTGAAAACAATTACTATGACTGCAAACATCACAGGCCGCTAATGAGAGGAATTCTTTCTGCAACGACCTCTAGCACAGCATCAATGCCATTCTGTGTCAGGAACTTCATCTTGTAACCCCTGTTGCCCACTTCCCTTACCTCCTGGAGACAGGTAGCTTTGAGGCCACTCACAAAAGCAATGTGGAAGCTCTATTCAGAGCATGGTCCATCATTCTGCTCTTTCTAGTCATGACACAGAGGGCTATCTCAGTCTGTCTAATGACTGAATCCATCAAATGGTATATCATTATTTAATTGGCCCCCCTTACTCTTCCCAACTCTATTTTTGTGTGTGTGCTATTGAAAACTCTTGAAATAAACGTTGCTGAACATACATTTGGTGTATTTTCCGAACATATTTCAGTGTAAATTCTTAGCAGTGTAATTGGTAGGTCAATGGGCACATATATTTTAAATTTTGAGAGATATTGCTAAATGCTCTCCAAAGGTTACACCAATTAATATACACACAAAATTTATGATCATGGATGCTTTTTCATACTTACAAATGTTTGTGTTAGTATGATATACAGACATGCTATTTATTTTTTCTAAAGACTCTTTATTTCTGATTTTTCTATTAGATTTATTAGCATTTTTCATGTATAATTGTTTAAATAAAGGAAATTAACCATATATTTGTCATGTATTTTCAGTTATTTCAGTTAAAGGAATTACCTATAATTTACTTTATGTAAAAAATGAAGTAGACTTCCAGTTTTACGTTTTTTCCTCCCAAAAGGATCGTCAATTATCCCAGTCTCATCCATCTATCACTGAATAATCTATGATCCCTTATGAATCTAAGATGACACATTTAAAATGCATTTTTCTGAATGCTATTTTTTTAGCTACCTGTATTTTTGTTTTCTGGTATCAACCTTTTATTGTTTTATAACAAACTTTATTTTGTCATTATTATCTATTCTCTATTATCTATCTTGGCCCATTTCCTCTACATTTACTGTGATTATCTCAAACCATTCCTCTCTTTTTTTTTTTAAACATGTACTTCTGCTTTCTTATATATATTATTTCTGCAGTGATGTTATTTTTCTTTCTCAGTTCCTAGCGCTATAATCCTCCATTTTCACCATTACTTTGTCAGCATGTCGTTGATAATCTTTTTCTGCTGAATCTCTATCCACATGCATTTCATCTAAACTAAAATTCACTCGAGGTAAGATTCTTTTCCCTCTTGGTTTGTGTTTTTTCCAGATGGGTTTTCCCTCTTTATTTGACTATACTTTTCCTTTCCTCTTAATATTTTTGGCTATCTACAATTTCATTTTACTTCTTTTTTTCACATTTAATGTGGAGAGCTCTTGTATTTTGTGTGACTGTAGGATGAACAAAGTTTCCCTCATTTCATTTCCATCTTTTCTATTTCATCCGAGAATTGCATTTCTTTTCCTTATGTTAAGGTATATGTATATTGTGTGGTTTTCATTTTTTTTTTTTTTTTTTGTAGCTAGAGGGCTTAAATGTCCAAGTTGAAGAGCTCACCTGGGATACTGGAAGGTCTGGTTGACCATGTCTGGTTCTGGTCATTGTGTGATGACACAATGGGGGGCATGGTGGGTAGTCTATGGGAGCTAGGAAACACCTAGTTTCTTTTTCTTTCTTTGGCCACATTTTTCACAAGGTCGAACCCTTTATTTTCTTGATTATTAACATTTTTTCTTACTAAAATCTAATTTGGCTCAATTTAATTACATTTTAGGGAAGCAGATATTTTGACTTGACTTTAGATTCTTAACCAGTAAGTCTCTCTTACCTTTATTTTCAAAAACTACCACGCTACCATGAAAGGGGATTAACAATATGCAAAAATAATCTAGCATAAACAACTAATTTGTCTGGCGAGAGAAAACTAATGTGACTGTGCTATATGAGGTAGAAAAAGATCATCACTACATTACGTTTAAAACTATATGGTCCTTACACAGCTTCTTTGGACCATGACATAAATGTTCTTGAAGTAGTATTGTTTTGACATTCGCACAAAAAATGAACATAAATTTCTTTTTAATTAAACTGAGTTAAATAGCAGTTCGCAAACGAGGATATATTTGCAACAAGTATGAAAGTCAAAGAATTAGAATTTTTAATACGTGGGGAGTTCACTCCAATGGATAAAAGAAATACCAAAGGTTATGGGTAGACAATTTGGGAAGGAGAAAAAATAAAATCCTACAAATAACAGGGAGTGATGTTGGGTGGGTTCAAACTTATTAATAACCAAAGAAAGGCATGCTATTCATCTATTAAACCAGCAAAATAATGAACTTGTGATAAAGATGAAAAATATTAAATGAAATAATAAAAATAATGAAATTGTAGACCTAAGAAATTGAAGCTGAAATAGACATTCCCAGGCACTGCAGGAGAGAATGGGAAATTGTACGAAGTGGGAGGAATCTATTGGTAAAACCAGCCACTATGACCTGCTGGACACCAAGGATGGGGCAGTAAAGAACACAAACACTGTCCCTGATGTCATGGGGCTACTAGTGGGAAGACAGACATGAGGTAAATGTTAAAATAGGGGAAATGCATTGCAGATTAGAGGGCTGTAATCTAGTCTTTAACATGTTCATATATTTTCACATAGCAATTAAAATTATAGTAATTTATCCCAATATAAACCTGCAAGCAAATAGATTTTTATGCATTAAGGGCTTTCATTGCACAGTTAACTATTCACAAAGTGAAAAACTATGAAAAACCAAAATCTCCAACATCTGAAATAACTGCAAACTACACTCTAGTACAAATATACAAAGGAATAAGACATAAGAATTAAAAATAATGTATGCAATGCTGTAATGCTAATTTTTAGCAAAAGTAAAATTTTCAAGCACAATATTAGCTCTATCACTTAAAATATATATAAATGGAATAAAATAGCTGAATAAATATGAAGCATGTTGAAAGATGATGATGATACATCTTCGTTTGTATATATTTGCAAAGCACAAGATTCTTTTTATACAATAAAATTAGAATAAAATACAAGACATAAACAAAATTACAGGCAATTTATTTTTATTTTCTCTTTATCATTTGGTTAAATTTAATTTTTTAAAAATAGGCACATATGAGGTGATACATTATTTAAAAGACACACACTGATATACAGTGGAAAGAAGATGCTCTTGCCCAGTCTTCCAGCCACTTTGTTTGCCTTTGCGTTGGAAGGAACACTCTCCCTCCTCACCAGTTACTTGTGTATCTTTCCAGAGATATTCCTTGCATGTATAAACCTATATCTCTAACATACGTGTATAACATTTACACATTGGTTGGTATTTGAATCAGCAGATCTCTATTATAAGAGGACACAGGGTTGTGCAAAGAGGAAAAGACACGGAATCAGCATACTCAGTTGTGTTAGTTCTACTACCTAGAACATTCACCAGAGTGTCAGATCCCTTCAGGTTTCATATTCCTCACATATAAATGAGGAAAATAGCCCCTTGCCTGCCGGTCTTACAGTATAAATAGATCTAATGAAGTATGGACAGTGGTGCAGAGCAGTGTTTCTGGAGCCATAGTACTTGAATTTGCTGCATCCCACACATTTCCATATACTATGTGGTTATTAGGATTATGTTGTTAATCTCCAAATGTTTAGGGAATCGTTTTTAGATGTCATTATGAAAAAGACCTCTAGGTTGATCTTTTTTGTTCCTTCCAGCACTTTAAAGATGTTGTTCCATCATATTCTAGCTTGCATGGTTTTTGATGAGGCAACTACTGCTATTCTTATCTTTCTTTCCCTGTACTGAATGTCTTTTTATTTTTGGTTGATTTTAAGATTTTATCTTTATAAATAAATTTTAATCACTTTTATAGTATTCTTTGTTTTGCTTTTGTTTATTTTGTTAGGATTCCTTGAAGCTTCCTGGATCTGTGGGTTCATACCTTTCATCAAATTTGCAAATGTTTATATAGTCAAAATATTCTTAATATTTTTTTCTAATTTGTACATTTTTCTATATTATTTCTCAAATATTTTATTTTTTTGACTCCATTTCTCTTTTTTCCTTCCAGAACTCCAGTTATCAGAGATTACTAATATTATCCCACAGATCACTTATGTTCTGCTTATTTTTGTTCAGTCTTTTTCTTCTCTCTGTGCCTCATTTTGCATAGTCTCTATTGCTGTATGTTCGAGTTCACTAATTTTTTTCTGTAATATCTGATTTGTTATTAATTTAATAAAGTAAAAATTTTATTTCCCATATTTTACTTTTTATTCCCAGGGAATATTATTTTTTTCACATCTTTTAGTTATCTTTTCATTATGATTATGTTTTCTTTTATATCTTTAAACATGTGTTTTTAAAAAAATTCTTGTCTCATCATTCCTCATCTTATCTTCTCAGTATTTGTTTTTACTTAATATTTTTGAAAAAATTTAGTAATATTTTCCTATTTCTTTTGATAACCAAAAATTATTGTCAGGATTCTGGACATTGTAAGATTTCATTGTTGAGTGGCAAATTTTAGTGCTTCTCTTTAGAGTTTTGGATAGGCTACTTGCAGATACTTTGTGTGTGTGCATGTGTGTGTTAATTTGAAGATGAGTCTAGAGTAGACTTTACTCTAGGGCTAGTTTAGCTCCACAGCTAAAACATGATGCCTGGGGTCATTCTTAATGTTTCAGGTATTCATCAAGATAACCATACTCTAGCAGACAAAAGAAAATTGAATGATTCCCAGCCTTATGTGAGTTTCTGCAATGGTCCAATTTTAGCTTCCTGGCAATTGCACTTTCTCTTGCAGTAGCTCTTTTTCATATAGAGCTTTATTCTATACTTGTAGAGATTAGTATTCAGGTGCTCAACCAAAGTCTTGAGAAGACCCTCAGACAGAGAAGTGGAGCAATTTCTCTCTTTTGCTTCTTCTTTTTTTTTTCTTCTGGTACTAGGTTTCAAACTTTCTGGCCACTATGGACTCCCAAGCATTGATCACTGCCTTCTTAATTTAGGAAAACTGCTGGACTCTTTTTGGAATGACCCTGTTTGCACTGCCATCTGGAAATAGCATCCAGAGAAAAAAAAGAAAAAAAACACCTTTGTTGATGGTTGGGATTACCTTGCTAGTTTTCCTTTTATTAGGGATAGTAGCCCTGTGCTGCTCATTGTTCAATGTCTAAAAATTGTTGTTTTATACATTTTGTCCAGCTCTCTGTTTTCTGTTGTTGTTTTTAGTTCTTTTCTTAATGAGAGAATAAATTCTGCAGCAATTCTTCACGGGCAACTCCTACTGCCTGGATTTAAATCCTGACTTTGTCACTCAGCAGATGTATGAATAACCTGGGACAGATTATTTAACTTCTGGCATCTGTGTTTTCATCTGTAAAAGAGGACGCATAATAATACTTTACAGGATTGTGATGATTCAATGAGTTATTGTTTGCCAGTTTCTTAGAAAATGTCTGCTGTGTTGTAAACATTGCCCTCTATGGAAGGCAATAATTGAAGCTTTAGGCTGAGCAAATGCAGACGCTGTCACTGTCAACATGGAGCATCAAAGCTAATGTGAAAAATGCTACAGTGAAACATTCAACTGTGAAAAACGCAACAATGGAGAAATATAATATGCTACTAGTGACCATAGTATGAAAGACTTCCATGAGGACTCGATATTTGAGGTGAAATCTCTGACAAATTGATATTTGAAGTGAAATTTGATATAACAAATTACCCTGATTCTCCCATTCTTTAAAACAGGATATTACAAACTGCTTTGCTTTTTTTAGTTCTGTATTGGATTTCAGTGGGTTATTCCCTGCAGTTTGAGAGTTAGATGCAGTTTATTAAAGTATAAAATAGAAGATATTCTTCTTGAAATGTTGTATATTTCCTCAACACATTTGGATGACATGAAGGGCAAAATATCTACATTCAAATAGTATTCAATGCTTTTTTTTCTCTAAAACATCAGCCTGGCAGCTAAATTTTGTACTTTAAATTCTATGAACTTTTGCTTTACTATAGGTAGCTTTTAAAATGTCTAGTAAGGACAATTTGATATTTTTTTTACAAACTGGAAGATACGTTTATACTCTGGTGGTTTACAAAATGATCATTCTGTCAATCTTTATAAAAGCCTATAGGCATTTCCTTGGACTTTATAAAATGTTGGTAATTGTTGGTGCTTGTTCCCAACAGGTGAAAATTGAGTTGGTGCTGATTCATGGCAAATTTATTCATTGTCTCCATTTCCTAGACGTTTGATCAAGTAGGTGAAGGATTCGTTTAAGAAAGGAGTTAAGAAAATATGGGAAGGTGTATTACTGTTCATTTTGGATCTCGAAAACGATATATAGACCAAAAACCCTGTGGACTTACTAAAAGCGTGAGTAAAGAGAAGAGTATAATTTATATGTTTCTTCAAAAAAGTTTTATGTAACTTTTACAATGACTTTTATTTTTCTATCAGTTTCTAGTAAACGTTTTTTTAGTTTTCCAATAAGTGGTATCCAGACAATTGTTTAAAAATGCTTATGGAATCATGGGAAAAATAAAATCTTTACTTTGCCTTCTTGAAGAAGACACATTTTCTTTGAGGAATAATATGCTTTTGTCTCCATCAAAATCTTCACTGCCTATAAGATGTCTAAACAAACTTAATTACTGATCCGAGGGCATAATTTATTTTCCAATGAAGTAGATATGATTTTATTCTGTCTATAAATGAATTAGTAAGATTACATCTATTTTAGTTCTATATAATTTTATATAACTTCTATATAACAAAAAGGAATGACATGACTTTTCCTTCTTCCTCATAAGTAACCACTGACCTCAGGGAGCTTGTTCATCTTCTCCACGAATATTCCTATTTTTTAAATTTTTATGTTTATATCCATAAACAAGTAGAAACTTTTCCACCTGGTTAACTTTTCTATAAAATCATCGTAGTATATGTGGCAATATTCAACTTGAGTTTTTGGTTATTCAACTTTCTTTTTAAAATTTATCCTAATTCAATCCACGATTTACCCACTCTCATGTTACTTATTTTAAGATACTTTTAATTTTCACCAATATGAACAATGGTATAATAAATGTTCTTCTGGAAATGTTTAGAATTCCTCTGAGGAATAAATCTGGAAATGTAATTGTTGGATAACTACCGGGTTACAGATTATGAACATCTTCACTTTACTAGAAATGACCAAATTGCTCTCCAAAAGTTTTGTACCAATTGATGCTCTCACGAAGAGTCTGAGATTTTCTATTTCTCCATATTCTTGCCATCACTTGTTGTTACCAATATTTGCCAACCTGTCAAGTATAAAGTAAAATAACATTTCAAATGCATGCTCCTGTAGCTTTTCTATCTGGATGCTATTATGTGCTATTTATAAAAGTTGCAAATACCTTCTACTGAGGAATGGCCTTGCTTTAACATTAGTATGGTATCTTATTTTAGTAACAAAGACATTAACTTTTAAATTTTACCACGATTTTTAGTTTTTATATCTTTTAAGAAGTATCCATTTATACCCAAGATCACAAAGATATTATTCCATATTTTCTTCTTAATTTTTTTGTAAAGTCATGTATCACATTTGGGTCTTCAATCTGGCTAGAATCAGGCTGACTTTTAGTGTACTATAAGAATCTGGTTTTATGTCATTTTTCTCTGCATAACTAAATATGCCAAATTAATTACTTCCTTAATCTTCAATGCCATCTCTATTGTGTCATGTTTCCATAAATGCTTTCTGTTCCATTGGTCATTTGCTTATCCCTGTGCCAATACTACCCTGAAATAATTACCACCATATTTTAATGTCTTAATATCAAGTAGGAAAAGAAATCTATTAATTCAAATTGCCTTAATCATGTTTTATCTTCTACCCTAAATATCATTTTAAGATCAGTTTGGTGTGTGTGTGTGTGTATAATTTTATATTATGTTGGTAAGACTGACATATTTACAATCTTAGTCTTCATGTTCTTTAATGTGGTACATCTGTACCCATATTCAGGTCGTATTCATTGCCTTCAATAATGCTTTGGAATATTTCCATAAAGATCTTGTCTATTTTGTTAGATTTATTCCTAGGTATATTGTAACATTTTCTTTCATGATGAATAGGGTGTTTTCCAATGTATTTTCTAATTAGATTCTAGTGGTACATAGAAATGTTACTAGTTCTTATATATTCGTCTTGTATCTATCAATACATTTCCATGATTTCTAATACATACTCTTACACTCTTCCTCTGGAAAACTAGGTGGGTGTTCAACCTATATTTAAATGATCGATAGGAGGCATAGGAGGCAATCAGGTTCTTTCTCAAAAAATCTGGGACACTGCAAAATGTTTACTGCCAATCCATATCTGGAGATTAAAATAAATGGTTGACTCTTAAATGATAGTTCCTCAGTTTCTAAAATATGGTAGATAGATAGATAGATAGATCAACCTTCTTTCTAACAAGCATTGCATTATATCTGTCTACACATGCAATGGAGTAATAAAATAATGAGACTGTGAGTGTTTGCTTCACAATGATGTCTGTAAACATTTATAACAGTAATGCCACCATTATGCAAAATATTCCTATAATTCATCTTTTAGAAATGCTTTTAGACAATTTGTAAGACATGAAAAAATCTATCTTACTAATACATAAGCATAAATATTGCTTTTAATTATAAAGAAGGACAAAAATGTAAATAAATAGACATCTTTTTATCTCATCTGTTATTAAATTTCCTTGGTATACATAGAATATATCATCACTGTACAATGTTGATTAAAGATGAGTCTACACTTAATGAAAGCTTAAATTACATGAAGCAAAAACAAGCAAAACTTGTCATTATAATGGTGAACTTGTCAAAAATCTCCTTGTGATAGTAACATATGTATATCATAAATAAATAAGTCAAGTAGAGGTATATTAGTAAAGATATAGAAAAATTGAAATTAAAATTTACAAGTATGGCTTACTTAGTGGCTATCAACACTTATGCCAAAGGTGAAAATGTTTTTTTTCTTTTCATGAAAACATGGAACATTTACAAAAAGTTGAGCAGAGATTTAGTCATAACAGAAGGGTCAACACATTTAATAGAATTGCTATAACACAGATCCTATTTTCTGATCAAAACGTAATTACTACAAAATCAGAAATTATAGTAAGAATCAATAATTAAAAAGATTACTACACATACATTTTTAGAAACTAAAAATAAAAATGCACTCAAATTGACAGCATAAAGAAAATGGCAACATTGAAATTGTAAGAAATAGTAACTGAAAAGCAATGTAAATCTTACATGACAAAGTGAATGGATACAGTCAAAGCTGTACTGGGAGGTAAATTTATAGTTTTAAATTGAGGTTAAATATTCAATTCAAGATATTAGAAAAAGCACAGCAGAGTAAATCTGAGAAAATTGAAAGAATATTATAGAAATAAGACAGAATTTAAAAAGAAAAAAGAAGTAAACTTTGTACCTTTAGAATTGCTTATAAAATAGACAAACTTCTAGAAAGACTGATCAAGAAAAAGGGGGGAAAAATCCCAATAATTTATAGTATATGTGAAGAGAGTGGGAGAGAGAGAGAGAGTCTTGTCATGAGGAGGTGTTATCTGTGAGTGAAGGTAGGTATCTACATGCATTACCAAATGTTCTTAGAACTGTTCAGTCTAAATTAATTTAAAAGTATGTTGGAAGGACTCAGAAAGCCTCTGTGGTTGGAAAGAGTCTTGATGACAGTAAGATACAAGTACTGAAGGTGGCAGATTCATAAGCCTGGAACCTGAGTGAGGGGGATTTGGAGGGAATTTTAATGAGTTGGAAAAGCTACTCCCTAAAAGATTTAATTTAGAAGATTGATGAGAATTTGTAATTGAGCATGATAGCTTGGAAGGCATATCACCCAAAGCTTCTGGCATTCACAGAGTTTTGGACTGGATAAATGCCTCTGGGACTTTTAACATTGGAGAGGAGGCAGAGAGATGGAGTCTCAAAGCCTCTCCTTCCTACTAACAGGGCAATTTGGGATTCGGGAGTCACTGTAATCTAATTTTATATGAATAGGGTTGGCTAGTGGATGCTATTGGGCCCGGCTTAGCTCTTTATTCCCATCTGCTGTGAGTGTCGGCTGATAATTTATAGCTATCCTCTTCTCTAGAAGATTGCCATTATCCCAAAGGGATCCATCTCACCTGCTTACCCACACGCCCATCCCACTCCCACCCCCTGGACCAACTTTGGCCAATAACTGATTGCCGTGGGTGTGAAAGGTCAGCCCTCCTTCTTCAATTGTACTTTCTCTTCCACTGCATTGTAAGTGGCAAACTGAATTGGCATGTGCATAATTGTACTTAGGGGTTTCAAGCTGGAGTTAGTTTCCTGGCTTATCCTACTTCTTTCGCTCCCTTCTCCTGAAAGAACCTCACTCACTTGTGTAAGAATCCTATAATGTAGGTTTTGTTGTTTTGTATTTTAATGCAGTCTTGACACAATTTTGAGGCCCTGGCTAGAGGCCAGTCAGTTCTTCTTCTTGAGCAGCTGGTTCAGTCCACTCCCCAACCACCTCCGTTCTCGGAGTCTCGTAGTCAAGGCCACAATACACACCCCCTAATCACCCCAGGGCTAGGTACCAGACAACTGGGAATTGCTGCCTCTATGTTCCAGATCCAGCTGAAATTATTCAAACTCGCCAATCCTAAACCTGTTTACCCTGCCTTATCATTTCCTTGCTGTAGAAACCACAGTAAAGGCTCTTGTCCTCAGTTCCCTTTTCTCCCTCTGCCTCGTGACCCACCCGTGCTTCTCCTGAGTGGCCCCATGTGGCTGTGTTCTCCCATGGAACTGGGAGTAAGGTAACATGGTTAAAACCAACACCATCTCAGGTTCTGCTTCTAGGAAATACACCCAGGACAGGTGGAAAAGTCAGGGAATATCGAGATATCATATACATTTTAGAAAAACCTAGAGCCTCAGAGATCATGAAATTCAGTGTTTTTCAGTGGGGGACTACACATGTGAATCACACACTGGATAATACTGTCCATTTTAAAGTGTGGATGTCCATCTCCTGCTCCCAGAGATACAGATTCAGTGAATCTGTGATGAAGCCACAAGTAACTGTATTTTTAAAAGTCTCCACAATTTTGTGATACAGTGCCAAGGTTAAAGACCACTGATTGACTCCCTCTTCTCCCATTTTATACTTGATACATCTATTTATAGATTCAGTATGTTGACGTACATTAGAGGCAAGCAAACTACGAGGCTTTTAATGATATTTTTCTTACCCTGAGAATTCCTTCTATCTTTTTCTTTTCTTTTTTATCTTAATCAAATTTCAGTTCTTTCACTCATTTATTTGACCTTGGGAAAATTACTTGACTACTGAAAATTATTTTGTCTTTCTTAGTTAAGAAATTATCAATTTAATTAATAATTTAAAATTATTAAAGAAATTTATAAAAGAGATTATTTAATTTTAAATTAATTTTAGTAATTTAATAAAGAAATTAAGAAATTTAAATCATTAATTTTATTAAGTGATTACTAATAACAATAAATTAAGTTATTGCTATATAATCTGCAAAATCTTATAGAGCATAGAGAAAAAGAATGAAAAGTGAAAATGTCTAGACAGCAATTGTTACATGTTAAGAACTCAACATATTTCCTTCCTTCCTTCCCTTCTTCTTTCTTTTAAATTATCCTTGAGACCAGTTGAAGATATTTGGCCATGGGGTTTATGTGGCTAACTTGCCTTGATGTAACCGCTTGTGTAATACATACTCAAGTATCTATCATTTTGATGGAAGTTCCCTACTTTAGAAACACTTATCTTTGAATTATAATGAAACATGAGGCTAAATAATAAAGCCTTAGGGGAACCAAGACACATAAAGCCCAGAATTTTAAATAAATAAGGTTTATTGAACATTGAAAACAAATATATTGGCTTTTCCATGGAGAATACTTTATCCTTGGTTGCACTGATGATAAATATTAACAATACAAATAAGATGTAAATACACGTTCTTAGTCTGCAAAACACCAATTTTATTTGGCTTACAGCTTTGATGTTGCAATGCTAGTGTTCACTGACATTTAATTTTTGGTGTAATATTGTCCCAACCGCTGCCTGCCTTTGCATCATATAATGCAGGCTTTTGTCCAAAGTGGCTTTGAGAAGTCTTTGGGGGCATTTGTTAATTTTATAGCATTTATAGGAAACAAAGCCTGGTGAATACAGAATGAATATAACTTATTTTTAAGTTTTCTTAGGAAAAATAATTTTGTGACACTTTCTGAAACTTTCTTACTCTCCACTCCCATGTATATTTACTGAAAAAAGTTTTGGGCAGGTTGGCCCAGTGGCTCAGTAGTTAAGTTGGCATGCTCCACGTTGGTGGGCCAGGGTTCACAGATTCAGATCCTGGGTGTGAACCTATGTATCACTCATCAAACCATGCTGTGGCAGCTTCCCATATACAAGAAAATAGAGGAAGATTGCCACAAATGTTAGCTCAGTGACAATCTTGCTTAAGGAAAAAGAGGAAGATTGTCAACAGATGTTAGCTAAGGGACAATCTTCCTCACATCAATAATTATGATAATTATAATTGATAATTTTTTTCCAAGAAGAGTACACTTATTTTATCAAGCTACAATTTCTTACCCAAGTTGTATTTATATTCTCTCTCTTTCTCAACGTGTTGCAACTGATTTGTAATTGACATGATGCATAATTTTAATATTCTGTGTCAGATTATATTTTCAGATGACAGTTGCAAGAATATCTGCCATCCAATATGCTCTTTGTAATGCAATCTTGCCACTAACCCACCAACAGGCGAAGTCTATTTCTTTATTCCCTGGAATCTGTGTAGACTCTCTGACTGCTTTGACCAACAGAATGAGGTGAAAGTGATGTGTGACATTTGAAGATAGATGCTAAGAAGCCAGATCCTTGTATCTTCTCTCTGGTCCACTTAGAATGCTTACTCCTGGGAAATCCCCTCTTGGAATATAGCCTCCATGCTATGAGAAGCCCAAGCCACATGGAGAGGCCATCTATAGGCACTCAGGTTGACAGCCCCAGGTGAGCTGTAAGATGATAGCCAGCACCACCTGCCAGCAAGCCGAGTGAGTCTTCTTGGACATAGTCCAGCCTTGAGATGACCGCGGCTCTGACCAGCACCTATCTGCTCTTGTATAAGAGACCTCAAATGAGAACTACACAGGACTGCCCAATCAACCCAGAAACCTGACAGATGATAATAAGTTGGTTTATATTAATGCATTTTGGGATGGTTTGTTAACCACAAGAGATAACAAACAGATGCTTAGAATAACCTATAAAATAGTCCAGGCAGAATCCATGATTGACTCACCCTTGCAGATGCCACCTTCTCCAACTCCCCAAACATGTCATTATCATTAAAGAATTCTACAAAACGTTTTCATATAGTTTCTTGTTTAGCATCTTATTTTCATTTCGCTACCTCTGTCAATATCATTGGAACTGATGACTTCATTTCTGATTTGCAAATACTTAGGAGTCAACCCTATGACGTTCTCCATCCTTTCTTAGTTCTCCATTTTCTACTGCTGCAGTAACACCCAGAGGAAGGACGTCCGGTCTTCCTAGGAATGTGACGGTACTGCTTTATTTAATTGTGCTTCTAGTTTAGACTAGGAAGAACAAACAAACACAAAACACTTGTGGGGGTGGTGGCGGGCAATCTTGAGAATACTTCTCAGAGGTTAGTCTGGCTTCTCTCTCTCTGCTCTGAAAGTAGGAGACATAGAAATTAACTTTTTCCTCTGTAGATTCTCCAAAGCACATTTGGTAGCCGTTTTGCAGTGGGAAGAATAAATGTGGAAAATCTTCTCTTAACAGCCCCAAAAGTTTATAGTTCATTGGGAAGTGGCTACGTGAAAAGCCTACCCTACTCTACTAGAAGTTCTTTCAATGTGGTGTGATTGTAAATGAGAAAAATGAAATGAGACAATTCAAGAAACTATTTTATCACAATGTGAGAAAGCTGCACTTATAGCAATATCTATGAACAAAATGAAAAATGAAAAGATATAGGTTTCACTCAATTATCTTTTTTAAATTAAAAGTTTTTTTATATTTCTTTTTTGTTCATTTTTTAATAGATTGATAACAGTCGTTTATGCACAATACTCACCAATGATATGGGCAGTGTCTGTTACATGATCCTAACTATTTAGAATTCAAGATTATTTTCTGATATATGAGGAATTAATGAATGGAGGATGTACACAGAAATGGTATTTGAACAAAACGGGTCTTGCGCATGTGCCTGTATTCTTTCTACTAAACTCTGTGGTAATTATTTTATTTTAAAATAATGATCTAGTCAAATTAAATAAAGGTTTTTTCCCAGACATCTTAAAATGTCATTAAAATAGTGCTTTATAGAATTTTAAGGTTGGAAGGAATATGATTGGCTGGATTTTTTGTCATGACGATGGTAGAAATATCTTTTGACTAGCTAAAGACTAAGTAATTGACATTTTTGAAAAATTAAAATTATACTAAAACATATTTGATCCATGGCTCTTAATTCCATCTTAACAAAATGACAGCGTACTTGTATTAATTGGCACTTAATTTTGGTTAGAGAAAATACTTTTCCAATTCTCCCCTGTAGCAGCTCTGAGGATCTTATCTACATTTTTGTGAAGTTATCTGTCTGTTCAGTTAAACGCTGGATTCCTTCATTTACCTGAGGGACGCCTCCTAAGGGACCACTGAAAACTATTTCTCGAAATCCGGAAAGCATGGTGAGACACTGTGTCCATTTTCAAAACAACAAACAAAAAGTAAAGACAATGTGCTAAGTGTAGTTATTGCTGCTGGAAAAAAAAAGTCAGCTCCTCAGATGGGAATGAGAATGATTTCTGTGAAAGGATTCTGAGATTTTTTTTTTCTGCTTCAGGTGTCAAATTATTTTCTTTTGTCCAATGTAGTTTGCTATATACAATGATTCATAGGTTAGTGGTCATTTGATCGACATATGTAAAAGATTATTCCATTATGCAAGTTAATTCTTCTTAGTGGAATATGTTTCAAAAAAAATCTATTCTCCTGTACTGCGTTGTAAATGGCAAACTGAACTGACAATAAAATTATGTGCATGTCAAATCTGGTCCCTCATTGCTTGACAGGGACACACTGGCTGACAAAGGTATCAAAAGCCTTACTCAAAATCTCGTTTTTCATTTTTAGTTACTCATGAAGACCAAAGTATGAGGATATGTCTTATATTAATTTAATCTTCCCCCTTTTGTAGGGGTTTTGTAATAAAATATAAAATTAAGCTGAATTGACTTATATCTGTCTTCAGAAGATATTTGGCATTAATGGAAGTAATTACTCTATTCCTTGCCAGAATGTCTGGATAAATTGTGAATTGAGTATAATTTATCGCAATGTTTTTTTTTTCCAGAAATGAGACAAAGAAGCACTATAATGTGTTCACTTTTTATTATGCCATTTTCTTCAGACATTTGCCACATTATGAGCTCCTACAGGGAAATCATTATCTTTCTTATAAGGAAAAAAAATGAGGCAAGTCACCATTTCATTACCTATATTTCAAAAAGTTAAATGATTTAAAATGTCTGCCCTGGGAGATCACTGTAGTGCTTGTCTCTGCTTTCACAGGCACTATTATCCTAAGCTATAATTCATTTTTGAAAGGCCAAAAATGATGTAGAGTAATGTTTACCAGATTTAACCTTGTTCATTTTGTGGTTAAAATAAGTCCATTGAATAGGTGCAAAGGAGATGAAAGTGCCCATTCAGAAAAATACAATGAGTAGGTCTCATCTAGAGATTCATGTGTACGGTTAATAATATTTATTCATATGAATTTGAAAGGCAAAGGAGATGAAAGTGCCCATTCAGAAAAATACAATGAGTAGGTCTCATCTAGAGATTCATGTGTACGGTTAATAATATTTATTCATATGAATTTGAAAGGCTAAAATGTTATGTTTCTCTATGATACACACTAAATAAATATACAAACAACAAAAATATATGTGCAATGATGGCATGTTAGCGTAAGGCCTATTTGAATGTGAGAGTTAATTCATTGCGACCTATTGGACCTTGGAGCAAAGCAAAAGCATGGTTCTAATCTTGTATCTGGCACTGTGACCATGGGCAAGTTATTTACACTCTTATCATCAGTGCCATGAACTTTTGCTGTGCTACCCAAATTTCTTCTTTGGGTTTGATGTATTTTTTTCTCCCGGCAGCTCAGAAGGTTGTCCAGCAACTGATCTCAGCTCCTGGTCCTTTCCTGATTTATTCTCATCTGAACAGAACTGCCTTGCCCAAGGCCACACTATTCCCCTCTGTGCAGGCCACCACAGAGGAAGGAAACAAAATATCTGGTAGGTCCCTTTGTGTTCTGAAACTGACATATTTCATACTAGGGAATACTAATATGACCACACACAGGGTGATGCAAACGCTATCAACATCAGATGGAGCCCAGAGCATGGACAGTCCAGGTTAAGGTGCAAGTGGCCCTGTCTCTTGGGTCAGATGACCTGTGTTATTAGATCTATCAGTAGTGGGAAAGAATGCTGTGTGGTGTTTCTGGCAAGCCCCAATGGGAAAATCACCATGCAAACTCCTGAGATTCTGGAGCAAGGCCATGCTGTCTTCAGGAGAATATTATATACCAACTAATGAAGGCAGAAGCCAAAGCTTGGTTCACAGATGTAGTGGCTCAGTATAGCCCTGGTTGTGGGTAGTCTTGAAAGACAATGGGGAGGAGAAATCCTCTTAATCAGCAGAGTTTTGGGTGGTGCATCAGTTATTTGCTTTGTGTAGAAAGGGAAGTGTCCCTTGGTTAGAATATATATTGACTAATGTGCAGTGGTGAGAAGCTAGGACATTTGATCAGAGACAGGATGGAATACTTGGAAACAGTGGGCTGATGGACCTATGGGAGTAGGCACAAGGTGTGAACACTATTGTTATTGTGTGTTAATGCCCATCAGAGAACATCCAGTAAGGAAGCATTACTAAATAACCTCAGCAGGATTACTTAGACAGATGATGTGTGCCAGCCTGTCATTAGCCATCCAGTGCTGACACACAGCCACATGATTGGAGGAGCCCAGATGGCAGTGATGGACACTATGCATGGGCCTAGCAGAAGGGGCTCCTGCTCACTGAGCCTGAGCTATCAACTGCCGCTGATGAATGTCCAATGTGCCAGCAAGAGGTTACCTCTGAGCTTCCAACAGAGCACCATCTCAAGGAGAAGAACCAGATATTTAGCACTGACTCAGTGCACCTCTTCTATCCAGAAAGAGCAGTTTATACTCACCGGAATTGTCATATTCTGAACGTGGGTTCACCTTTCCTACCAGCAGAGCTTTAGTTGGCACCGTTATGCAAGGCCTTAAAGAGTTTTTGATTCACCAATCACGAGCCCATATGACATGAGACCAAAGGACCCACTTTGTAACAAGAAAGGCGACAGTGGTCAAGGGATGGGATGCTGGGCTCCTAACACGTATTGCACCATCCAGAAGCTGCTGGCCTCACAGAGTGATAGAGTAGCCTATTAAAAGTGCAGCTCATGCACAAGGGGTATCATCCTCCAAGCTAAGTATTCTCATTAAATCAGTGGCCATTGTATGGTGTTGAGTTCTCTAATAGGTAAAATGCTTAAGTCTGGGAATCCAGGGGTGGAAGAAGTGGCCTTGCATATTAAGAAAAGAATCCATTTGGTGATCCTGTGCTTGCTTTCTCTGGAACTTTGTGCTCCATGGGTTTTAAAAGTCCTGGCTCCCAAAGAGGGGACACTGCCACAGAATAGGTTGCAACGTTTATATCAAACATAAAGTTGCAGATGAAAGCCAAGGAGTTTAGGCTCTGCTTGCTAAAAGAACAAATAAGAAGAATCATCTTCCTGGGGCGAGGTTGGGGAGGATAATTGGCCCTGATCATCGTAAGGAGGTATGGCTGCTATTGTACACTGTGGGTGAGCAGGGTACCCCTAGCATCCATGTGATCCACTTGGGCATCCTTAACACTCATTTGTCCAATTTTGATGATAAATGGACAATTGCAGAAGCCGAAGCCTGAGAAAGCCATGAGAACCAAAAATTTAGACTTCTCAGGGATGAAGACCTGGGTAACCTCACCTAATAAGACACCCAGACCAGCAGAGGTTGTGGATGAGAAGAATTTAGAATAGATGGTAGAGGAGGGAGCTAATGAGTATCAGTTGCAGCTTTGTAAACAGTTACAGCAACAGAGGTTCCATTAACCTTCCTTTCATCAGTTTCTCCCAGGAGAAGAAATCCAGCAGAATCCTGAAGGAGTAAATTATAGCATTTATATGAAGCAAGTGAATCCTAGCAATGCACAGGATGCTGTTTTGTAACACTCAGACCCCTTATAAGGTTGAAAGATTTAATTCCTTAACTCCTGAGGTTGCTGGTTGAGAGATTTCAGCTGTCAGCTCTGTCCGAGAATAATGTAGAGAGCCTCCACCTGCTCAAGGTCATACCACTTCTTCCAAGGGCAGCAACACCGAAGACTAGTTGATGCAATGACATAAGATGCAAACCCTTTGCCTCAACTCAGGATATCTCTGAATGGTCCATTCCAGCTGTGGGAGCTCCCTGGTATCAATCAAGGTCTGCGCTGCTGCCCAACTCCTCTGCCTGCCCAAGTCTACTTCTGTCCCTTCAACACAATTATTGACCCCAGGAGCATCCCTTAGTGCAATTCCTATACACTAATCCATGTTGCAGAGTTGGCTTCCTCCCATCCAGTGATACTCAGTTTACTAATCTGTAAATGTAGATAATCATATCTACACTTAGGTTGTGAAAATTAGATCAATTCATGGTTATAAAGCAGCATAACCAGCCCTTTATAAAAATTATTTCTATTCTCTGCTTCGTTTTCCTACTGAAGACAACTAAATTAACACAGAAGTCATGTCAGCATTTCTCCAAGCTAATCGTACCTTTTCCAAAGATAGAAGAGCAGAAACATCTTGGCAGTATGCAATCTCAGCTGTGGGCTCCCCTGAGACCTCATGCATGGAGTTGCCTTTTAACAGACTCCCTTGAGTTTGCTCAGTCAACTCAAACTATTAGTCCAATACTTCTGTGATTTACCTTCTTTGTTTCCCTGTTCTTTCTTACTAGGACTTTGTTATCTTTATTTATATTTGTATTCTGAATTGCATGATGTATTTCTCCATACAGGTAAAGTAATATATTTTTCAAAAAACTAACCGACTTTTTTTCACAAAGCCACTCATCAAGCAAGGATGTGAACACAAATCATAAGATGAAACTGAGTTTTTGTTTGATTGGAATTGAGGTGTTAATATTTGAAACTACAAAAGTTATGATAAGTCATTTTGGTTTCTTATCAGATTATTTTTACAACATAAATAAGTTCTTCCGAAGATATTTAACAAAAACTTTAAACTTAAAAAATTAGAAGCAGAAAAACAAGGGCTACTTTATGAAACATTTTAAATCCTCCATACGCAGTTCTGAGCTCACCCTCTCTGCGAAAGCAATTTGGTTCATTTGGAAATAAATCTTCTAAGAAATTTCCTGTGTGCTTATGAAGGTCAGGTCAAGCTAAGGGTCAGAATTTGGGATTTTCAGTCCAAACATTCCTAACCCCACTTCCTATAATCTGCTGAAATCAAGATTGAGGTCAAGAAGTAGTTTATAAAAATAGCAAGAGATATTCAATTTTCCAATTGATAGATGAAATTTAAAAATATATCAAATTGAGGAAATAAATCATAGTCTATTCTGGAGGAGCAGGTTAATTTCTTTAAATAAATCAAGAAGTTTTTGTCAGAAATTCAAAACCAAATTAAAAAATAGATCCAACATTGGACAGCATGATAACATGGAAAAGAATATAGGATACTAAAGATAGAAGGCTTGGTTTTGACACCTGTCTGCTCTGTGCCATGCTAACTTGGCCTTTGGTGAATCTTTAACTTCTTCAGCCTCTTTCATTAAAACCTAAAATCATGCTATTATGTCCACAAAGTAGATCTCTTCCCATGAGCAAATCTTTGCAAGTTTCCTTATCTGCAAAATCAAAAAGTTGAATAATCTTTTAGTGCAATGTTTTAGAACTCCAATATTTGTCTCTTCTAGCTTACAGACCTGGTTTAAAGATTAGATAAGTAATGAATGTAAAGTGATTTATAAATGGTAAATCCTATGCAAAGTCAAGTTATTGATAAACATGTAAACTTTTTTCCTACACGTAAACAGAATTAAATATGGAGTAAAAGCGTAGTAAACCAATTCTACACAAAATAACTACTATATGAAATATCAGTTATAGCGTCGTTAAAAAACAACCACCTATGATAATATGAAATGTAACTGCCATGTAAGACACAAAAATAAGAAAAATTAGACAGGTCATACAGTGTCTTTGCTGTAAGAACAAAGGGGACAGCTGTGTACATGAAGTTGACTTTGAGCTAGAAAGATGATAGCACAAATAAGACATCAAAAAACAGTAACAAAAGATCTGTAGCTTGGAGTGAAAGTTTGCTTAAAAGAGCTAAGCAATAGGGACTCTTTCCAGTACTTTCTACACTAACTGAAGACTCACTTTAAAATTTTGAAATTCACTGGGTTCCAAGTCCTAGAAACTCACTAGATTCTCTCCTTAAATTTTTTTTCACCCCATTCATTGCTATCTAAATAAATTAGTCATTTAAAAAATCCACTTGTATGTCATTTTGTAAGATCAACTCTGCTGCATGGAAATGGTCTCTAAAGATGGAGGGTTTTTTTCCCCCTTCCTTCAACTCATATCTATTCCTCAGAAATGCCTACCCAATGTAGAATTTCTAATATGAATCCCAAACTTCTCGGTAATTATTTTAAAATTGGCATGGTTACGTTCATTTCATTTCTTTTCTTTTTTTTTTTTTTTTTGCTGGGGAAGATTTGCCTGGAGCTAGCATCTGTTACCAATCTTCCTCTTTTTTTTTTTTTTTTCCTGAGGAAGAATAGCCCTGAGCTAACATCTGCCACCAATCCTCCTCCTTTTGCGGAGGAAGACTGGCCCTGAGCTAACATCTATGCCCATCTTCCTCTACTTCATATGTGGGACATCACCACAGCATGGCTTGACAGGCGATGTGTAGTTTTGCACGTGTGATCTGAACCAGCAAACCATGTGCTACTGAAGCAGAATGTACAACTTAATCACTATGCCACCAGTCTGGGTCCTCTCCCTCTTTTTTCATGTGAGCTGCGGCCACAGCATGGCCACTGACAAACGAGTGGTGTGGTTCTGCTCCCGGGAACCAAATATGGACCTACTGAGGTGGAGCACACCGAACTTTAACCACTAGGCCTCAGGGCTGGCCATCATTTCTTTCCTTAATAGTTAATATGAATCTTAGATTTATGTGAGAATACTCAACAAAACTGATTTACATGAACAATTTTTTCTCAAGTACAACACTCCAAATGAGGAAAGTAGGAATTAATCTCAGCAAATGTATGATTACTTATCACTTTCAGCTTCTGATAATTTTTTTCAGGATTGTTGCTCACCATTCTCTTTTGATGAACTTTGCTTGCCTCCTATTCTAATTTCCACTATAAAGAGACAAAAAGAATTTGTAAGTTCATATATAGATGTTGTTAGTGATTTCCTCTTAGGAGTAAGTATTTCAAAGTAGAATAAGATAAAAGCAAAATTTAACCCCCAGATAATGTCTGATGACGACATGGCAGCTATCAGTGACTAATGGGGTCTCTTACCGTCTTCATATTCTGCATATTCACCAACAAGACAGGCAATTGTTGAGGGCTGATCAGGTTTTTGAAAGAAGAAATGAACAGGATTCAAACCAGACACAATTAATAGACACAATCCTATTGCCGCAAGGCCCAGATAGGATGCTTTGCTAAGTGTCAAATTTAACGATGCCCCAAACTAAATAATTAAGTTTTTCTCTCTTATTCCTCCAAATTCATAAGGAGTTTAGTTTTAGAAGGAAGGCAATATATGTTCATGATGAATTATAATAAAGTGAACACATATTTTCAAATGTGAAATACTAAGCCTAAAAAACATTCAAAATGCCTTCTGTCCTGTATGAGTTGATGATTTTTAGGAATCTAAGATGGCGAGGCTTATATCTCTTAATTTCCTGTAACTTGTCATCTTTTCTATAATTTACAAAATTCTACACACTAGAACTACCAGCAATCAATCATGTAAATAATTTCTCTTGATTCTGCAATATTGTCCCTGCAGATGTTGTAAGGGCTCCAGAGGTGCTATATTCTGAATAATATATTAGAGGGAGGAATAGTCTTTCTTGACTGTAAATCATTTCAATATCACATGCAATACAGGGAAAATAAAGATACAAATGCTTATCTCTAACAGCAGTGTCCATATAATTGACCCTTTAAAATCTCAAGTCTAGCAGGAGAGAAAGCTGAGGCTTACAAAACGTATCAAATTCAAAACTCCCGTGTCAAGTTAGGAGCAACCAAAAGCAACTCTCATTACAGTGACTTAGAGGAAGTGGGGGAAAAACTGATCCCCCAAAGAAACATGGTAAAGAAATAAAGACATTCCCTTGGGTACAGGGGAAAATAAAGTCTCCCTTATAATCTAACAGAAATTCTGACTCTCAAGTGGATTTAGGCTGGAATTTATAATTTGCCTCTACCAAGAAAACAATGTAAACTGAGAATTAAATTTAAATCTGCCCTTTGCTGGTAATGTAAATTATTGCACCTGTAGCACAAAAAAGCAAATGCTTTCTAGATTAGAGGAATCCATTTTAAACTATTTCATAAAACATGAGTTTGAAATCAAAGTTATGAAGCACATGTTGAAACAAGTCAACATGAGTGAGAGCAGGAAAAAAACCCCAGATAATGCAAGACTAGATATTGGAATGATATGATTAAAAATATAAAGTATGTCATTTTAGAATGTTTAAGGAAATATAAGTAGATAATCAGAGTACAATGATGAGATAAGAAACTATAAAACTGCCTATGTCTATAGGAAACTAATAGGAAATAATTTTTAAAACTTCTGAAATTGAAAAATATAATTATTGACAAAAGAAATTCTTTGGACTAATTAAGCATCAGATTAGGCACAGTTAAAAAACAAATGAGTGAGGTAGAGGACACACATCTGAAGAAATAACCGGATGCAGCATAGAAAGATAATTATGTGAAAAAAAAAAAGATGGATGAGCACAAATAGCCATGGAAATGGAAAAGTAAAGTCTAATATAAATTAGAGGACTCATTTGAAGAAATACTGTCTTAGAATGTTTGGGGGAGAAAACACATTAATTGTTGAATCTAGGAAGACAAAATAGCCCCAAAGAGATAGATACAAAGAAATCAGTACTCACATGCATTGTAGAGGAGCTATATAGAACATGAAACAACAGGGAAAGTTCCTACAAGAAGTCAAAGAGAAAGCAGTCTATCAACAAAGAGTGACTTTTAGGCAGACAGCTTATTTATCAACAATAAAAGCTAAACTATTAAAATGAGAGCATGATATCATCAATTGCTTAGACAAAAATAATGGTCTCGTTATCTCCCGTCTTTTTGATGACAGCCATTCTAACAGGCATGAGGTGATCTCATTATGGTTTTGATTTGCATTTCCCTAATGGCTAGTGATATTGGCCACCTTTTCACGTACCTGTTGGCTTTTTGTATATCTTCTTTGGAGACGTGTCTATTGGTCAAGTCCTTTGCCCATTTTTTAATTCGGTTATTTGCATTTTTGCTATTGAGTTGTATGAGTTCTTTGTATTTTGTATATTAACCCCTTATCAGATATATGGCTTGCAAACATGTTTTTCCCATTCTGTAGGTTGTCTTTTCACTTTGTTAACTGTTTCTTTTGCTGTTCAGAGGCTTTTTAGTTTGATGTAGTCCCACTTGTTTATTTTTGATTTTGTTGCTTGTGTTTTAGCTGTCATATCCAAAAAATCAATACCAAGACCCATGTCAAGAAGCTTTGTTCCTACATTTTCTTCTAGGAGTTTCAGGTCTTACACTTAAGCCTTTAATCCATTTTGAGTTAACTTTTGTGAGGGGTATAAGATATAGATCCAGTTCATTCTTTTACATGTGAATACCCAATTATCCCAGCACTATTTATCAAAGAGACTGTCTTTTCTCCATTGAGTATTCTCGGCTCACTTGTCAAATACTAGTTGACCATACATACTTAGGTTTATTGCTGGGCCCTTGGTTCTGTTCCATTGGTCTAATTATCTGTTTTATTGCAAGTGCCATACCGTTTTGATAACTGTATCTTTATAGTACAGCTTGAAATCAGGAAGTGTGATACCTCCTGCTTTGTTCTCCTTAGAATTTCTTTGGCTATCCAAGATCTTTTGTGTTTCCATAAAGAAAAGGCAGCCCTTTTGCACTGACTGTGGGGTTGTAAATTGGTACCACCATTATGGAAAACAGTATGGAGGACCCTCAAAAAATTAACAATAGAACTACCATGTGATCCAGCAATTCTACCTCTGGGAATATATCCAAAGGTAAAGAAAACACTTACTCAAAAAGATATTTGCACCCTCATGTTCATAGCAGTATTATTTACATCAGCCAAGACACAGAAACAATCTAAGTCTCCATCAACGGATACATGAATAAAGAAGTTGTGGTATATACATACAGTGGAATATTATTCAGCCATTAAAAGTGAGGAAATACTACCATTTGCAATGACATAGATGGAACTTGAAGGCATTATGCTAAGTGAAATAAGTCAGGCAGAGAAAGACAAATCCTCTATGATCTCATTTATATGGGGAATATTGAAAAAAAAAAACCCTCATAGCAAAAGAGATCAGACTTGTGGTTACCAGAGGCAGGATCTTGGGGGAGAGGGAATTGGAGAAAAATGGTCAGAAGGTACAAACTTCCACTTATAAGATCAATAAGTACTAGGGATGTAATATACAACATGATGCCTATAGCTAAGACTGCTGTATGACATATAGGAAAGTTTTTAAGAGAGTAAATCCTAAGAGTTCTCATCACAAGGAGAAATTTTTTTTCTTCCTTTCTTCTTTTCTTCTTTCTTTTCTTTTTATTGATAGATGTTAGCTGAACCTATTGTGGTAATCATTTCACAATATATGTAAATCAAACTATCATGCTGTACGCCTTAAACTTATACAGTGATGTATGTCAATTATGTCTCAAAACTGGAAAAAAAAGTCAAGTTAGTATTACACACCTAGTTGAACTATCTTTCAATATCAAGAGAAAATTAAAAACATATTAAGATAATGTCAAAAAATTTACAAGAGGAACTTATAAATGACAGATTTCATGGGGCTGGCCCAGTGGCGCAGCGGTTGGGTTCGCATGTTCTGCCTCTGGGCGGCCTGGGGTTTGCCGGTCCGGACCTCAGAGGCAGACATGGCACCGCTTGTCAAGCCATGCTGTGGTGAGTGTCCCACGTATAAAGTAGAAGAACATGGGCATGGATGTTAGCTCAGGGCCAGTCTTCCTCAGCAAAAAGAGGAGGATTGGCAGTAGTTAGCTCAGGGTTAATCTTCCTCAAAAAAAAAAAAAGATAGATTTCAGGAAGAAGAGAAAATGAACTAGTGTGAAAGGGGGTAAAGGAAATAAACAAACAAGAAAGTGATAAACGTGTAGGTAAATTGAAACAAACACTGATGTATCAAATAATGATGATATTGGAATAGCTATATTTATACCATACAACATAGGCTTTAAGCATTACTGGTGATAAAGTCACTAATTATTAATAAAAGTTCAAATCACCTAGAATATATAGCAATGCTAAAATTACATGCACCTAATGGTATAATTTCACAATGGAAAAAAGTCAACACCAAAAGGGGAGATTTTAATACATAGCTTACAGTAATTGAAGACCAAGTACAGAAAAAAGCGTAAATAGAGAAATGAATTTTTTCAGGAACATCAGTGGGAGGATATGAAACATTGCATCCCAAAACTGGAGAATACACATTTCTTTCATGTACATATTCAAAAACAGAAACAAGAAGAAGCTCATTATTCATACATTGCTAAATATCAAATAATTAATATCATACAGGAAACATTTTCTATCAAAAAGGAAATTAAGTAAAAACATCATTAAATACAAAAAATATAACAAAAAATATAAAACTAGACATTTAGAATATTACACAAAAGGCTACTTTAACCTTATTGGCGAAAGAAAAAAATGCTGGAAATTTGAAAATACCAAATTAAGTATTATTTGAACTGAATAATAATTACAATGCTACCATAGAATCAATACCTGGGATGTAGTGAATATGGCAGTTAGAGGAAAATTTATAATGTAAAGTATTATTTTAGAAAAAACGAAGCCAACATGAAGGAGTTAAATGTCTAAATTAAAAAGTAAGCAAAAACAGAAAAAAAAAACCCACAAGAAAGCAGAGGAAATAACTAATAAAAATAAAACAAATCAAAAGTAAATGAGATTAAAACATGTCTGGACAATGAATCTCAAAATTATTTTGTGGAGGAAAATAATAAAACTGACAGATTTTTTTGGCAAGACTGATCTCAACTGAGAAACAGAGAGAGAGGGAAAAAAAGAATGAACAAAATGTACCAAGAATGGAAAGGGAGATATAACTACACATGCAACAAGGGTGGATTAAAAAACTAACCAAATATTTGGACAACTTCATGACAATAAATATTAAAAATTATATGAAATTGATAAATCGCAAAAAAATTTTAAAAACAACTTAAAATTTCAAAAGTAACCTGAAAAAAGGATAATTTGGGCAATCCTCTATCAATTAAAATATTTAGTAACTTCTTAGATACCTTCCCACAAAGGAAAGCATCAGGCCAAGGCAGATGTTCCACCCAACAGTATGGACCGACTGGTTACAATATTACACAAATTTTTCCAGACAATTGAAAAAGAGGAAAAATATTTTCTGTCTCCACTATACCATAACACCAAACCCAGAATACTATAATCTAAGAAAGAAAATTACAGGTCTATACCCTTCCTTAACATAAAGGCAAAAATCCAAAACAAACATTAAGAAATCTAACCAAGCAAAATATAGGTTGTGTGTATCTTGAAATGCCAAGGTAGTTCAATTTCAGCAAGACAATTAATATGATTCACCACATTACATTAATAGAAGTAAATTATATGATTATCCTGATAGACATGGAGAAAGCATTTAATAAAATCTAACCCCTTTCATAGTAAAGACTTGCAATAAACCAGGAATGGAAATGAACTTCTGGTACCCGTCCAGTGGCATAGTGGTTAAGATTGTGCACTCCATTTCAGGTGGCCCAGTGTTCATGGGTTCTGATCTTGGGCATGGACCTACACTACAAGCCATGCTGTGGTGGCATCCCATATACAAAAAATGGAGGAAGATTGGCACACATGCTAGCTCAGGGCCAATCTTCCTCACCAAAAAAAAAAAAAAAAAAAAAACTTAATAAGGGATAGTTATAAAAACTCTAAACCAAGTGATGAAATAACCAAAACAACTCTCTTTTAAAAAATCATGATTATTACATGAAGGTTTATTTCAAAATTTTCAACAACTTAGCAAGTACAATGGGATGAGGAAAAAAGGTAAAGGAATTAGAAAAAAAGAAATATTATTTGCGCATTTGCAAGTTATCCAGATAGAATCCCCCAATCTATATACAAATTACCAGAAATAATAGTTTACCAATTTTGCAAGATAGAAAACCAATTTTTATATACCAGCACTAAATCAATCAAAAATGTAACTTATACAAGATGCTATCTTCATTAACAACAAAAAATAAACGACTTAGGACAAGCAAACAAAAAATGGACAACATCTTAATGGAGAAAATTATAAAGCTTTGTTCAATGACCTTTAAATATCCAAATAAATTGAGATATAACAAATTTATGAGTAAGAAGTTTGCACGTGTTAAAGATCTTAGTTATAATTATTTTGAGTTCTTGATTCAACACTATCCCAAGCGACATTGCAACAGAGCATTTCGTGGAAATTTACAAGATAATTGTGAAATTTATGTGGAAGACAAAATGTGCTAGGAATAAATGGGCCTGGGCTGTCCCATAAAGTAGCTGATAGCTCTGTAAAATTAAAAGTTCAGTTTCTCAGTCACACTAGCTACAGTTCAAGTGCTCAATGGCCACACGTAGTTAGTGGTCACCGTATTGTACAGTGCAAATATGGAAGATTTCCATTTTCAGAAACGTCTATTTGATAGCTTCAGTCTAGACAATATTTTATGAAAGATTAAAGGAGATGGGCACCTTGCCAAAGTTCAGTGTTTGTTTAAAATTTTTATTAATTAAGAGAGTGTTCTATTGGTTCAGGGTTAGAATAATAAATTAATGGAATAAAATCGGTTATAGAACCCTGAAACTGCCCAACACATTTTTAGAAACTTAATATTTGAAATTGTTAGCATTTGTCAAATAGATTAATGGTTCAATAAATGCACCTGGAAAAACCAGTTAATCATCTAGAAAAAAGTACAATCAGATCTCTACCTCATACCATACACAAAAATAAATTCCAGATGGATGAAAAACTTCAATTTTGATAATTTAAAAAAGAATATTAGAGAATACATTTATGACTTCAAGAAAAGAATTTCTTAAGACACACACACGCTGAAAAATAAATGTTAACTAATAAAGAAAAGTTAATTGGTAAATTATCATAAAATTAAGAATTTCCATTCATAGGACCCACAAACTCAGAGAAAATAGCTGCTACACATACAGTAAAAAAGGGTTAGTGTCTAATATGTTTAATGAACTCACCAAAATACAAAAAGAAAATAAACCAAATAGAAAATAAAAACTGAATAGAAAAGTCTTTGAGGAAGATATATGTCAAATAAACAGAAGAAAACGTGTACAACCTTATTATTAAAATCACAATAACCATTTTATACTGATAATTTGAGTTCTTTATTCAATGCTACCCCGAAGATTAAATTAACAAAAGATAGATTAGATCTTTATGAAGAAAATTATAAGGATTTATTGAAAGATTTTTAAATATCTAAATAAATGGAGTGATAATATATATGCAATAGATATCATGCATAATTATTACATAATAACAAGTGCTGGCAAGCACAGCAAACATGGGAACTTTTGCACATTTCTAGCAGGAGTATAAATTGCTATTACTGTGATATTTTTCACTTGCCATTCTGGATCCATTCTCCACTTTTCTCCATCCTTCTTTGAACGCCAAAACGGCGACTTTAATATTCCGCATTGAGGGTATTCCTTGCCCACTGTCTTCCGGTTGGGTTTGGCCAATGGGAGATACGAGCAGATGATCAGAAGGTAAAAGGGAAGTAGAATCAGAGTTTTTCTTTCCCTGGATCCCTTCCTGACAGGGCTCAGCGTTTGGTTGTGCCCCTCTACAAGGTCGCCAGTCCTGTGAGGCAGCTCTCTCCTACAGCTACCGACCGGTTTTCTAACTGCTCCCTCCTCTAGTCCCTTCCCTCCCAGCATCGTCTGAGTAATAGCTCCCAGAGGTTTGTAGCCCCTGGGTGCTTTGTCCTCCTCTTTTCTCTGCTGACAACTTTTCAAATATTTATTTATTAAGTTCTTTTCAACTATCCCTATTTAACTGTAACATATTTTCCTGCTGCTGCTAATTTGATACAACTGTTTTCAAAAACTATTTGGCATTATTCAGAAAAATTAAGACGTTTATTTCCAAAGGGTTCACAATTCATTCCTGGGAGTCATCTGGACATACTGATACCATGAATAGAGTATAGGTATGCCTGAGATTTTCTCCACCTCAGCTCTCCACGGTGGGGGGGGGGGGGGGCGGGGGGGGAGGAGGAGGGAGGAGGGGGGGATACGGGGGGGAGGGAGGGATGGGAGCCTGGCAGGGCTGTGGGCAGCCAGAGTCCATGGGCTAGTTGCCTCCTCCTGTGAGCAGATCCGACTGTTGGTTCCAGTATGATAGATGAATATTTGTGCGTTATTACATAATTTGGAGAACCATTTCCCTAGAGAAACATGCATGTGGCAATAGAAGGTTGCTATGAGAATGTTCAAAGCAGCATTGTTAGTAATGGCAACAAATTTCAAA
Organism: Equus quagga; assembly: GCF_021613505.1. Lineage (NCBI taxonomy): Eukaryota > Metazoa > Chordata > Mammalia > Perissodactyla > Equidae > Equus > Equus quagga. The sequence continues at coordinate 20,517,686 of NC_060288.1, read as the reverse complement.
TAACCCAAATGTCTATCAACAGAGTAAATGAATAATCTCATAACCACATAATCTGATGCTTTACAACAGGAATAATGAATGATATGAATGAGACATAGAATGGATCAAAATGGATAAATCTTAGGTCATTTTGAGGAAAAAAGGTTTGAAAATATATACAGTGATTGTATAGTTATACAATTCAAACACAAGTAAAACTAACCTATATTTTGTTAAAATATACATAAAAATGGATAAATTATAAAGAGAAGCAAAGGACAATGGGTACACCATTCAGGATGAGGATAGTAATTATGTCTAGGGTCATTACAGAGAAATATGATCTGGCAGAGGCACAAAGGGGGCTTCTGGTGATTGTCGGGTCCTATTTTTTAAGCCAGATGGTGGGTGCATGGGTGGCCATTTTATTCCTTATCAAGCTCAACATTTACAATGAAAATTCTCTTATTTTACATATGGTTTATTATATTATAAAGCATATACATGTCATGAACATAAAGGACTCTATTAAGCTCTACATGGGTGCCACTTTTGGGGTATTCAATACATGAAATTTGGACACAAAAATAATAATATAGATAATTTTTAAAGATACACTGTTTTTGAGCAGAAATAACCCTAAGAGATATAAAATTCTGGACATAATCAAGTGCTAAAGGCATACACTGATTCATATTTTACCCTTTGCACCTTCTAGTACCATTGAAAATGTAATTGGTATAATTAATGAACAGTCAGCTAGGAGAAGCGGTTCCAGCCATAAAAGAAAATGGTTTCATGTACTCCCCTACAGCGTCTGAAAGGTCTATAAAAGTACCGCTTGCCAAAAGGAGAGGAGAGGATGAACAACCCCTGGCCTTACCTAATGTCTGCACTTGATTGCTTTATAAAAATTACACCCCTGAGAAGGGCTTAAGGTAGTTGTAAAATCATAACCAAGCCCAAGGAATTCTAAAATTAAAACATAGTCCATTCCAGAAGCATAATTAAATTAGTGATAAACCATAGCTCTATAACTCGGTACTAAAGGTGGCTTCCAAGGACTGATTGAAAGGAATCCTGCTTAGAAGGATGTTCTCCTACTTCGAAATATTACTAGCGTAGGTTTCTGATTTTTGCCATAGAAGATCTAAATTGCTTCACTTTAGGGTGAGGAAGTGCTCATTTAGCTAATGTCTGTCCTTTGGAGATGGGGAACCTGGGAATATATACAGAGAAAGCAAATAGCAGCAAATGCAGCTGTCACATCTTAATGCAGGAAACTACTCATCTTGGCTGTTCAGCTTCAATCGATATACATTTGCTGAGATGAAATTGAATTATTGTCCCCCTCCTCACTCTTATGGAAGCTTAATTTTTAAGAACTCATTATTATCAATGAATACCATTGCTATTAATGCTTCTCTCTTTTGAAAAATAATGTCTCCCGTTATTGCTTTCTTTTATCTTGTGTTAGACCGTGCCTGCTCTAGTTGTGGAAGTTTTGACAGCCTATTTAACCTTTCTGAGCTTCAGTTTCTTTATCTGACAATAATGTCTCATTTGCAAGAATTTTATGGTAGCAAAGAACAGGAAATCATTCAATCTTTCTCAAGCGAAACTTGTGAACAGATTGAGAAGGGAGATGTCATTATAAAGATACACATCTCATGTGATTCAATGAATATTTAAAAGTACTCAGACAACCTACGTCTCTGTAGGTGGATAAATGGATAAAGAAAATTATATATATATATATATATATATACACACACACACACACACAATGGAATATTATTTAGTCTTAAAAAATGAGGAAATCCTTGCTAAGAGAGTAGAACTTAGTCTAGCTAGAAAAAAACAAAAAAAAAACACCGGAAATCTGTAGGTGATGGATGTGTTAATTAACTCAATGGGGGGAATCTTTGTGCAATGTATACGTACATCAAGTCATCACATTGCACACTTTAAATAGCTTACAATTTCATTTTTTTTTAAAAAAAAATAGAGTATTCAGGGTGGTTAGAAACCAGTTGGCTCCTGGGACATCTACACTAAGCGTTAATGGATCTGATTTCTAAGTGCTCTATCTTGTGTGTAACTCAGCTTATTTTCATGTCTTTGCACTGATTCTGATGTCTGAGTCTCCCTGAGACCCAATTCCACTTTCCTAGGAAGAAAGTCTGATTGGTTCAACTTGGTCATAGAAACCAGGAGCAAGAGGTCATTTATACCTACTTGACCTCTAGATGTTTAAACCTAAAGATGGGAGAGAATTTATCAGCATAGTAGAAAACAACACATGGACTTGGAAACCCCATGTGGGATTTTGGGTTAGTACTTAATTACCTTAGAGCATACAGCACCAGCTCAGAAAATGTTTGTTTCTCTCAATCACATGTTAGAATTCACTAAGTGAATTCCTCTGTTTACTCAATAGACACTTATCACTTCCTGCATTCAGTAGAAGCAATTGGAGTGAGACGCATTTGTTGAGTTGCAAATAATACTTTGGCCATTTACAATACCTTGCTATTGGGCTCATCTATGGAAGAGTGTTATTATTACTGCGTGTCTTCCTAATAGTAAACATGAGACTCTCTCATGTAATATTAAATATAAAATGCATTTTTAAAATATAAAGCAATATTCCAAGTCAGGAGTTACTATTACTCATAACAGACACTATGAGAAATATAGAATATATTCTATAAAATATAGAAATGAAAATCTCTGACCTTTAGGAAGTAAGTCATAAAGTTGAACTAGAAACCAGGTGTTAAGACTCCCTGCCCAGCATTTTCCAAGTAAACCATGCTCCTTCAGGATAATTTAAAAACTAATAAAATAATTAAACAAGACGATATATGATATGTAGCGAAAGAAGCATGTCTCTTTTTATTTTCTAAATCTTCCTCTAGTTAAAGTACGGATTGGTTAAGCACTAAAAACTGCTTTAAAAAAATTTGAGAAGCTTAAAAGTAACACAGGAAGTAAAGCAGTTTAGTGATATACAAAAGGGTCTTGAATTATTATTGTGTTCAAGTAAACATTTTCAAGTTTTATTAATGGTTTTCTAAGCATTCGTTGGCCATTATTGTCTATGATATGAATATATCAAGAATATCTAGTGGTTTGGTGACATAGCAGTTTTGATGATTGACGGGTTCATAATTTATGGTGAGCAGACTCATAAAAATTATGAGTATAAGTTATTTAGATTTTCTAAAACTCTAATACATATGGACACAATTGTGATGCATATGCTTCCCATATTAGCAGATAATAGAATATGAAATATTTTATCCAGAAAACTGATTTTTCAATCTCTCAAAAATGAAATACAAACTATTTTCTTATGACTTAGAAAGTCACATGACAGTTCAGTTGTTAGGAAGAAAATAAATCCTAGGAAAAAGAAAATAGGAACACAGACGTAAAACAGTAAAATTATCTAAATAAATCAGCAGCATGTTTTAAATAGCTTTTTTTTTTTAAAAAAAAAAAAGACATTTAACAAAGGGAAAAAGAGATAAATTGTAAATTAGTTGGTTATTTATTGCTTGTGTGGTTAATTTTTATTTAATGTGCCCAGCTCTGTGTTAGGCATTGTACTTGATTTTGGTGATGCAAAAATGAATGGGACAAATGTCATGCCTTCCTCCATTATGATAGCACAGGAAAAGGAAGAAAGGAGAATTGGTGCTAGTTTGTAATCGTTCTTAAGAATTTGAAGGATTCTGGTATCTTACCTTATTGCACTGTCCAGGACCTTCGCTACAATGTTACATAGAAATGATAAGAAGACACATTCTTTCAATGTTCTTGCTCTTGGGGAGAAGACATTCAATCTTGAACCACTAGTACATAATGTCTTGTAGCCATTCTCTTCTATTCCCTTCTATTCTAGGGGTTTTATTGTGAATGGACGTTAAATTTTATTCAATGCTTTATCCATATCTAGTGAAATAACCCCATGATCCTGTGTTGATATGTGTGTCGATATGGTGAGTTACATACATTGAGTTTTGAATGTTAAACCAACTTGCATTCCTGGGATAAACCTACAGGGTCGTGATGTATTACCCTTCTTATATATTGCTGGTTTCAATTTGTTAACATTAAGGATTTTTCCATCTATGTTCATGAGGGATATTGATCTGTATTTTTCTTTTTTGTGTAATATCTTTTTCTGTTTTGTAGGAGAGTAACACTGGTCTTTCAGAGTGGTTTCAAAAGTGTTCCTATATCTTCTATTTTCTGAAAGAGATTGTGCAAAATCAGTATTCATTTGAAAACTTTCCCAAAAAGTCTGGCCTAGACTTTTTTGCATGGGGAGGTTTTGAACTAAGAGCTTAATTGTTCCAATAGATTTAGCATTATTGGGGTTATCTATTACTTCTTAAGTAAGCTTTGGTAGTTCATATGTTATCTTTCAAAGAATCAAAGCTATTTTCATCTAAGTTGTCAAATTTAGAAGCATAAGGCTGTTTTCTTAATATTGCCTTGTTGTCTTTTAGTGTCTGTAGTCGTGTGCTACATAATGATGTTTTGGTCAACAACAGACCACATATACGACGGTTGTCCCATAAGATTATAATGGAGCTGAAAAATTCCTATTACCTAGTGATGTTGCAGCCATCATGAAGTTGTATAGCACAACACTTTACTCACGTTTGTAGTAATGTCCGTACCATTTTTAATCTTTTATACCATATTTTTACTGTACCTTTTCTATGTTTAGATACATTTAGGTACATAAATACTTACCATTGTGTTACAATTGCCTACGGTATTCAGTACAGTAGCATGCTGCACAGGCATACTTCAGAGAGAGTGCGGGTTCTGTTCCAGACCACCGCAATAAAGCGAATATCAAAACAAAGCAAGTCACATGCATGTTTTGGTTTCCCGATTCATAGAAAAGATATGTTTACACTATACTGTAATCTATCAAGTATGCAATAGCATTATGTCTAAAAAAGCAATGTACATACCTTAACTAAAAAACACTTATCACCTTCAGTGGTTGTAATCTTTTTGTTGGTGGAGGGTCTTATAAAAAACACAGGCTCTGTGAAGTGCAGTAAAGTCAAGCATAATAAAATGAGGTATGCCTGTACAGATCTGTAGCCTGGGAGCAAGAGGCCATACCATAGAACCTCGGTGTGTAGTAGGCAGTACCATCTAGGTTTGTGTAAATACACTCTACGATGGTCACACAATGAGGGACTCGCCAACAATGCATTTCTCAGAATGTACCCCTGCGACTCAGTGATGCCTTACTGTGCTTGAACTGCAGTGCTGTGTTCTCTCTCATTCCTAACATAATTAATATGTGTCTTCTCTCTTTTATTCATGATCACTATTGCTGGAGGTTTATAATATTATTGATCTTTTCAAAGAACCAGGTTTAATTTTATTGATATTCTCTATTTTTTCCATTTTAAATTTTATTAATTTCTGCTATTATTATTATTTCCTTACTGCTGCTTGTCTTAGGTTTAATTTCTTCTTCTCTCTCTAATTTCTTAACATGAAAGATTAAATCATTCTTTTGAGCCTTTCCTTTTTTCTAAAATACATACTTCATACTATAAATTTCTCACTAAACAGTGTTTAGCTGAGACCCTCAAATTTTGATTTGTTCAATGAAGTTCAGTTATAAATATTTTCTAATTTCCTTTCTGATTTCTTTTTGATAAGTAGGTTATTAGAAGTGGACTAATTCAAAAGATTTGTTATATTTCAGATCTCTCTCTGTTATTGAGTTCTAGTTTAGTTCCATTTGGTCTGAGATAACACTTTGTCTGATATTTAATTATTTTAATTTTCAAAAATTCAGTTAGGGCTGAGGATATGGTCTATTTGGGGGAATATTCGAACTGTGCTTAAAAAGAAGATGTGCTCTGTTCTTGGTTGAGTGTCTTGTTTCCATCTTTATTTATTGATTTTTTTTCCTACTTGTACTATCAATAACCCAGAGAGAAATGTTGAAGTCTCCAGCTATACTTGTGGATTTGCCTATTTCTCCTTTCAGTTATTTCTGGTTTATTAAAGTTGTATTTTTGAAGCCCTGTTATTATGGGCATAAATATTTAAGATTATTAAATCTTCTTGATGAATTGACCCTTTTCTAGTTATATAATGCCTATCTTTCTTCTTGAAAGCATATTTGTTCTAAGATCTACTTTGCTTTATATAAATACAACCATTAAAACTTTCTGATGATTAAAATTTGCATTATTTATTTATTCCATCCTTTAGTTTTCATTGAAATATGCCTTCATATTGAAATCAGTTTCTCATCAACAAAATAGACTTAGGTATTTGCTATATATCCAATATATATTATTGTATTTTTATCCAGTCTGATAATTACTGATGTTTAATTGTGTTTAGACTATTTATATTTAATGCAATTTTTGATGTTGCTGGATTTTTAAATTTGCCATCTCACTAGTTTCTACCTATTGCACCTGTTCTTTCTTCCTATTTCCCAGTTCTCTGCCCTTATTTGGGATTGAATATTTTTTATTCTCCATTTAACTCATTATTTGTTTGTTAGTTTTATTCCTTTTAAAAATATTTTCAGTTCTTGTCATGGGTTTACAATATGTATCTTTGACTTATAGTCTATCTTCGAATAATATTATACGACTTCATATGTAGTATAAGAATCTCACAGTGTATATTTTTATTTCCACTATCCCATTCTCTGTGCTCTTTTTGACATATAGTCTTTGTGTATATATGTTCCAAACTTTGTTTTTATTTCTACTACAAGTAGTCAATTATCTTTTTATATTTAGCTTCAATTTTTCTATTTCTCGTGTTTTTACTTCTTTGTGTTGATCCAGATTTTCATCGTATATCATATTCCTTCGGCCCAAAGAATTTCCTTTAACAGTTCTTGTAGTTCAGGTCTGCTGGCAATGAACTCTCTTAGCTTTTGTTTGTCTGAAAAAGTCTTATTTTACTTTCATTCTTGAAAGGCCTTTTCATTGGGTGAAGAATTCTGACATATTTATTTTTCTCTCAGTACTTCACAGTTGTCACTGTAGTCTTCCGGCATGCATAGTTTCTGACAACAAGTCTTTGTGTTCCTCAAATATGTATTCTGCCCCATTCTTCAAGAATTTATGAGAATTTAAGCTTTTTTCTTCTTCTCTGCTTTAATAGCGGCTGCCTCTTCCTCCCATGGTCTGCCACATGTGAGACAGTTCATGGTTTCTAACTCTTCCTGAGCGAGATTCTCATTTTTTGGAATTCAGTTTAGCTGATTATCTTGTGAAATATTCTGTGTGATGTGATCAAGAGTTCGTTCTAGGGACTGGCTCCGTGGCCAAGTGGTTAAGTTCTCGCGCTCCGCTGTGGCGGCCCAGGGTTTGGATCCTGGACACCGACATGGCACCACTCGTCAGGCCATGTTGAGGCATGGTCCCACGTCCCACAAGTAGAAGGAACTGCAACTAAGATATACAACTGTGTACGGGGGGGGGGGGGGTGTTGGGGAGATAAAGCAGGAAAAAAAAGATTGGCGACACTGTTAGCCCAAGTGCCAATCCTTAAAAAAAAAAAA